>NC_090726.1:182273609-182328609 GCF_036898095.1 Palaemon carinicauda
GCTAACTTTTCAAAAAGCGGGACGTGTTGCTAACTTTACAAAAAGTGGGACGTGTTGCTAACTTTTCAAAAAGCGGGACGTGTTGCTAACTTTACAAAAAGTGGGACGTGTTGCTAACTTTTCAAAAAGCGGGACGTGTTGCTAACTTTACAAAAAGTGGGACGTGTTGCTAACTTTTCAAAAAGCGGGACGTGTTGCTAACTTTACAAAAAGTGGGACGTGTTGCTAACTTTTCAAAAAGCGGGACGTGTTGCTAACTTTTCAAAAAGTGGGACGTGTTGCTAACTTTACAAAAAGCGGGACGTGTTGCTAACTTTTCAAAAAGTGGGACGTGTTGCTAACTTTACAAAAAGCGGGACGTGTTGCTAACTTTTCAAAAAGTGGGACGTGTTGCTAACTTTTCAAAAAGCGGGACATGTTGCTAACTTTACAAAAAGTGGGACGTGTTGCTAACTTTTCAAAAAGCGGGACATGTTGCTAACTTTACAAAAAGTGGGACGTGTTGCTAACTTTTCAAAAAGCGGGACATGTTGCTAACTTTACAAAAAGTGGGACGTGTTGCTAACTTTTCAAAAAGCGGGACATGTTGCTAACTTTACAAAAAGTGGGACATTTTGCTAACTTTTCAAAAAGTGGGACATGTTGCTAACTTTACAAAAAGTGGGACATGTTGCTAACTTTTCAAAAAGTGGGACATGTTGCTAAATTTACAAAAAGTGGGACATTTTGCTAACTTTACAAAAAGTGGGACATTTTGCTAACTTTACAAAAAGTGGGACATTTTGCTAACTTTACAGAAACCGGGACATTTTGCTAACTTTACAGAAACCGGGACATTTTGCTAACTTTACAGAAAGCGGGACATTTGCTAACTTTACAGAAACCGGGACATTTTGCTAACTTTACAAAAAGCGGAATATTTTGCTAACTTTACAAAAAGTGGGACATTTTGCTATCTTTACAAAAAGTGGGACATCTTGCTAACTTTACAAAAAGTGGGACATTTTGCTAACTTTACAAAAAGTGGGACATTTTGCTAACTTT
Source organism: Palaemon carinicauda (assembly GCF_036898095.1). Lineage (NCBI taxonomy): Eukaryota > Metazoa > Arthropoda > Malacostraca > Decapoda > Palaemonidae > Palaemon > Palaemon carinicauda. The sequence goes on from NC_090726.1 coordinate 182,274,654, forward strand.
ACAAAAAGTGGGACATTTTGCTAACTTTACAAAAAGTGGGACATTTTGCTAACTTTACAAAAAGTGGGACATCTTGCTAACTTTACAAAAAGCGGGACATTTTGCTAACTTTACAAAAAGCAGGACAAGCGTTGAAAAGCGGGACACTCCTGTCTAAAAGCGGGACTCTGGTCACATTATGCATTGATAGATCATGTTTCGACTTTAACATAAGTGATGCAGCGTATGGTATAAAGCATTGAATCCTGTATAAGTTACTTCAAAGATAGAATGGTGAATTTAAATGAAAGTGGTGGTGGAACAGAGAAAACTTGGTAAAAGAAAAAAAAATAAGTGCAAGAGGGTTGTATATTGATGAGTAAATTCTGATTACAGCTGTAGAGTACATGTCACGAACTGAACAAGGTGTACTGCACTCACGGTCCAGAATCCAGATATACACCTGGGCCGTGACTGTACCTGTACAGATCTTATTCGGTGCTTGACTATTGTAATGATGTGTTGAAAAGCAATATTGTGAAGTATTCTTTATTTGTGTGAAATTTATATTGTGCTTTATTTACCAGTGGAATAAGAGTTTCTCTAAGGAGGGAAAAATCATATGGCATCATGATGAAAATATAGTATCGTATTAGGACATATGTTATATCTTTTTTAATTCAATGTTAATGTGTTCTTATGGTATATTCATAAATAGATGTAAATTGCTCAGATTCGTTCTTAGATAAGTTTATGGAAAAGAGGATTGTCGAACTAATGACCTTAGTTGTTGTATATTACGCTTTTTTTATATACTTTTGACTATATAGAATATGGATTTCAATTGAATATACACGAGTATTAGATGGCATAGAATTATTGCCAAAATATGTGTTTATGGTTTAGATTAATATTTTAGGCAAACCTGTAAATGTATATTATTGTAAGTACGTGTAGACAGCGAATAAAATATAGTCTAAGTAGATGTGTGTTTGATTCTGGTAACCTACACAGTAATCCCAAATTCCTCTAAACAATCGTTTGTAAAACAAAGAATGCTTAATCCTTTGTAATCTTCAAAGAGAACATAAATGATACAAATTATTTAAGCAACAGAGCTTGTTGTATTAGCGATGGCTCTCCTGACTCAGAAAAGAAAAATGTGTATAGGTGGCTCCAAACAACAAAACCGTTATCTAAAAGTCTTATCAGTACGCCAACCCGGGAAGTTGCATGATTAATAATAGGTGCCCCACCTCCACATAGGATTACCTAAGTATAGTCTGAACTTTTGAAATATAATAGGTGCATATTGAAACTAAGATGATTATTAAAACATGTGTTGTGCTATAGCAAGTTCTCAAGACTGAATGTCTAAAGTATTTAATTGAATTTCTGCATATAATACAGCCAACTAATTGTGTCAATATAATACGACTGGTATTAAGTTATCTGGGCCTTCAAATGTGCAGTTCCAAGATAAAAGAAAGTCTTAATGCAGCTCATAATGTCTTTAAAAATAAACTGAAGTTTTTTTTTTCCAATTTTGCATTGCTATGATATTGTGTATTTGACAATCGATGCAGATTAGACTGTATGATTGTCAAGAAGTGTGTGTGTTTAAGTCTGTATATGTCAAACGAATGTGTGCCCTGGGCGAAACTCTCCGTGGAGTGGGACATGGTATGAAGACAAAAAGACAAGCGGTAGATTAATAAGTAGATACAACATTAGATATGTAGAAAATATCTGACCTAATTTGGTTTATTCTTCGAGACAGTAAATTTCCAATAAAGAATTTGCATCTTTTGTGGTTGCTAAGTATGCAAACAAATACTTATCCAATGACTTTATAGCCTCTCAGCAGACAATGAAGTTTGATATATGATCATTATAATTATCCAGCAAACTAAGAACCCAGATCTTCGTGAGTTCTTTGTCATTTTTATTCAGACTTTACCATTTATGTCATTTCTTTCCTTAAGCTATTTTGTTTGAAACTCAACTATATCTATTATCTAATGATTAATTAAGAGGGAATATAGGAAATATTGGTGCTACTATAGCGTGAGGTCTACCGCCATATGTCGCCTACCCAGGTGGAGGGTGAGGTCTACCGCGTGACCAGCGTCCCAGAGCCCCGCACCTAACCATCGAACATGTGAACTGCCCAAATCCATCAAAAACGTGACCTGCCCATATAAAAGGAAGCAAATGGATCTCCTAAATCAATTTTCCCCTTGGCCTAAAAGAGATATAATCGATATCGGCATTCTACAGTGAACCACCAGCAACAGGAGCACACACGCAGGCAATTGAGCGATCATGGTTGGACGCTAAAACGATGATTCTGAAGAGATTAATGCGAGGTGTTGGTCATCAGCTGTTCCAGTCTCATCTTGATCATTTTTGCTGAAAGGTGATGAGAAAAAATTCTAGTGATCTATTTGTGTCATGTTTAGAAGATGTACGAAGTGTGTATCGCTAGAATAAATGTATGGAATTATATGATAACCTGTTTGATGTAAGAAGTGTATCGATAGAATAAATGTATGGAAATATATGATAACATGTTTAATGTACGAAGTGTGTATCGCTAGAATAAATGTATGGAAATATATGATAACCTGTTTGATGTTCGAAGAGTGTATCGCTAGAATATATGTATGGAAATATATATAACATTGTTTGATGTACGAAGAGTGTATCGCTAGAATAAATGTATGGAAATATATGATAACATGTTTGATGTACGAAGAGTGTATCGCTAGAATAAATGTATGAGAATATATGATAACGTGTATTTTTACCTTTATTTTTTTTTTTAATGTAATTAGAAATCCAATTATCTATTTAAGTCTAAGATATGTTTAAATTAAGCGTTCATTGCTTAAAGAAATGTATGAAATATGTTTTATCTGTGAGGGACAAATAATTCAGCGGTAGACCTCGCGCTATAGTGCTAACGGGAGGTAGATCTCACGCTATAGTGTGGTAGACCTCACGCTATAGTAGCACCGAAATATTTTGGAAGGAATTACATTCACATTCTCAAGGAACTGGGCAGAAACTAAAAAAGGGCATTGCCCAAATGAAATTAAGGAAATAAGGCTTATGATTTATAGTAGCTAAAACGGACTGAAATCAATTATATATCTAACTTTACCTTGCTAACAGAACTAGAATTTTCAGTTCACGAAAACCCTTATCAGCAAGACAGCCTAATCAACCGAGAAGAACATGGGAAATTCTTCATAAGTTTTGCTCAATGAAAGTCACATTGATCTACTATATTAAGGGGAAAATATAACATGAACATTACCTTTTTCTTCTTTTGACAAATTTTCGCTGAAAAAAAAATAATCTAATAAAACAAAGGGACAGTTCCGTGAGGCTTGATGACGTTAAAGTATATATGACGTCACGGGGAAGTCTATCATTCCTACAACCATTCAAGAGTTTCATTAATTATTAGTACATTTTATATTATAAATTTACATAATGCTATTAACAATTGATTTTATATTACCGTTATCTATAATGATTATTCATTGAGTCAGAGTGACGTCATCAATTTTCACTTTCGATACCCAAGAACCTCTCCAAAATGGATAGTTTGTTATTATAACAATATAATAATTATGTTTGCAATCCATTTATAATATTGTTTTATTATCAATTTAAAATAATATGAATTTCTTAATTAACGATTATTTTAGCTATAAGAAGAAATGTATGAGAAATGACGTAATTGTTTTGCAGGGATAAGAACAACCCCGGAATCTGGAGGAAAAGTCCCAAAGGGTTTGTTGTTATTGTTATTAGGGGCAAATTGCAGACTTCGGAACAATAACGTCATAGCCTTGTGATAGTGATTCACCTTCTTGAAACATCCATTTTTGGTTAGTATTTTTTGCCTTTTTATAGTTACACAATTTTATTTCTCAACAAACGGAGATATATACCACCAATTACCTTTCATGCATGATTGAGACTCATTAGGTCCCAGACTAATGCAATTCCCAAGAATTCGGACTAATATCATTTTAGTTTTATTTTAACTTATTATTTGTATAGTTTTGTGTAATAATAGGTTAATTACCTTCAGATGTAAAATGGGAAAAAGTTTGAAAATGTGGTTATTTTAGCTACCGTAGGCTAGACTGCACTGCAATTGCCAGTCACTGCCTCAAAGATTACGTATAAAGATGGGGGCGAAATCATAAGTGAACTTTAGTCGTCTTGTTGGCCATTAACCTTTATGCCATTTGATTTTGTCACTCATCTGGTCAAGAGCTTAAGAGAGATGCAATGTTTGCTGTAGTTGACATCCTTTGTTAAGGAAGAGGCGTTTCTTCCAGGCCTTTTATTAATGAGAAGCTTCGGTAAATGTTTACTCGTGTGCTTGCAATAGTAAATATCAAAACCTTGCATTACTAAGCCAACCCAGGATGTCTTGCCCTTGCTCATCATTCGTTGTCATCTCCCCCTACCATTTGGCTAAACTAACCAAATGGTAGGAAGCTGTGGTTTTACTCATTTCGAACATTTCCAAACGGTGGTATGGTAAAGATTTACTAGAGCTGGAGCCTTTGTATATCAGTGGCCAGTTCCTCCCTTGTGTATAGAAAAGAGACATCAACTCGCCTAAACTTTACCCACCTAACCTAACCTACAAGTCGTGTCCTTACCTGCTTACCTAACAGTGGCTAACGGCCTCTTGCGACCCCCCTTACATTGCCTTATCTTAGTCTGCCATCATCATACATGCAGGTAGCCGTTATCTTACATACACCCCCTAGAGCTTTTCTGTTTCACAGATATTGAGAGTTGGGATCTTGCAATGGTAGACCACTGCCAGTTATGTGTACCATTTGGTTGTCACTCACAAGTTCATGAACACTGGTTTAAGACCTGTGACTGTTTCTCAAATATGTAATGTAACTTAAGAATTGGGGTTTGAAATTAAGTTAGGGATGAAAGAGTTATGTTATTGTCACTTCCTCCCCATTTTTAATTTTTTTCTCTTGGACAGCAATTACGCTGTTTACATACTAGACTGGTCCATTGCAGTTATGTAATATGGCATCCCTAGGAGTTCTGTCTTAAGGCTTGGGCCTATGATCCACCACCTCTCTCTATAAGTATAATGAATGCATTTTAAGGAGTTCTGTATTATTGTGGGCATAATTGTTATGATATTGTTGTCTGCTGACCTTTATCTTGTTTAAGTATATACTTGAAAAACAAAGAAACAGAATTAGCCGAATTGCTTGTGAAATAAAAGGTTAATATGCAAAATATGGCCTAAAATTGTGTTTGATATTCTAATATATTGTCACTGAAAACAAATTTGGTATTTGTTTTACTGTTATAAAATTTAGAGAAATGTTATTGGCTTAATTATAGTAAATAGCTGTGACTTCCCAAAAGCAGCCTATTAAAGGAAAGCTGATTTGAAGTAAAAATAAGCAATAAAAGCATGTTAAATTACACAGTACTGTAGTCTGGTATGTTATTAAAGGGGGAGAAAATGGGAAAATTTTAAATGTCAGTTAAACCGAGCTTCTGGAAAATCAGCATTATGAACATCAAATTAGCATAGATATAAGAAATTTTATTATTAAAATTCTTTTCTTTTAGGCAATATGCATTTTTTCCATTACTACAAACATGATATTTATTATCAATTCTGATAATCTTAACTCTGACCTTCTGATATAAGTCCTGTTGCCAAAGGAATCTACCATTAATTATTTGTCTTAGCAATATTCACCAGTCATTTTAGTTGATGGCAGCGATTTCTCTAGGAAAGGTTTTGTTTGTAAACTGGAAGAAGTTGAAATTTATTAAAAAACTTAAAATTTCCTTTATTGTAGATGAATACCCAAGTTTAACTTGACAGCGTATTACAAGTCATGTTATAATGTTTAACAGTTCAGTTCGCCTTATCTAAATTTTCTTACAAACTTGTAATTTTTTTAGAAAAGATATAATAAATTTTATTCTGTTTCATAAGATAAAACACTTGATGTAGTCCTATTGGGATTAGGATATTCAATTTCATGGTATGGTCAAACTGTCTTGTATAATTTACCTCATCTTGAGATTAGCCCACCAATGGAGAAACGTGAACTTGGCTAAGTGCAGTCTCTAACTGCTATAGGGCAAGACACGTTTATTAACACTACTCCGAAGGGTATCCTAAGACCTAAATATTTTCAGTGATATCCAAATATAAAAAGTCTGGCTAGAAAGAAAATTAATGTAACAGGAAAGTTGACATTTTTTATGATGATACTGATATTATTATATTAATGTACAGCACTAAGTAGTGTACCGTAACCAAATGCTAAAGCTGCAATGCATATTTAGTAGCCAGTTTCTATTTGAATTTATTTTTCTTGTGTAAGATAGTAAGATTGAATTAAAACCAAAATGTGATAGTAGATTCTCATTCTTATTCAGAATTACAGGAGTAAAGAATTAAAAAACTTGTCTAGGAGAATGCTGGCATTTTAAAAAACTTTCATCTTGATCAAGCTGTGTTCATAGTAAAAAGCTAAGTAATTTTGAATTAATAAAAATATTTATTTTGCAGCCAGACATAATGAATCGTCTCTTTGGTCGTGGTAAAGCCAAAGAACCCCCTCCAAATCTTACTGACTGCATTGGCAATGTTGACAGTCGTGCCGATTCGGTTGAAAAGAAGATAGCCCGTTTAGATGCTGAACTGGTCAAATACAAGGATCAAATGAAAAAGGTATGTTGTTAATCTGTATTCATAATTGTGTCTATGAGTATAGGCCTATAAATCTTTCGTTCTCTAACCTAGAAATGTTTTTAGCGGGAGTGGAACGGCCATTAACAGCAGCAATTTTTTTGTTTATGAATACTCTACTCTTGCTTGTAAGCGGAAGTAGGCCTACGCTGAAAAGTGAGCATGTGGCGAATTGAAATTTTGTTCTTATGAGGATACAATCCTTCAGAACCGTATGTATTGTGTACCTTTTTGAGAGGTTCAGTGTAAGTGCCCCCCCCCCCCCCTCTTTTTGGAGCGTAGTTCTCACTCCTCCGATTAGGAAGATAATAAATTCAGAGCACAACTCGTCTCACTTCAGGGTAGTTTCTGTACTGCAGGAAGGAGTTACCCAAATCAGACCGAGTGTTGTACGATAATAAAAATTATTTTGTCTTTCAGGCTTTCCCTACTCTGACAGTGTTATTTGATGATATCAGTGAGCAATCCCCAGATGCTCCCCTTGTGACAAAACCCAGTGCTGGTTTGTGATGTGGTGGAGGAAGCTTTAGTAGTGTCTTCATCCAAGGGATCGCATTTATTATCAGGTGGCCAGGTCATGACTTTTCAGTGACAGTAAGAAAGAATGGTTGACATGGGGAAATAGCAGAAGTTTTCTTTCTTCTTCCTTTATCAACATCTCCCTCATTTTTCACCCTTATTTTTCTCTGCGTTAGACATTTCTTTTGTATGAAGGAGACAAAGAAGATAGCTTTTGGGGAAAACCTACATCTAAATATTCCACTCCTTTTGGGAGGGAGTAACGATACTCACCTGCTGTTGCACCGGCTCCTGATGAGCTGTCTTAATCAGACTGAACACTAGCACGGTAGACCAGGGAGAGGTTGGGCCGTATGCACCCAACTTTCCCGTTCCATTAGTGATAGGAGGAATGTTCCTAACCCTTGTGCGCTGCTATTTGTCATATAGAACTCTGCTATAGTCTCTGTCGTTGGTTAGCGAACAGCCACCACATCAGTTGTAAGTGAGTGGTCCTGCCAGACCGATATCTAGCACTGTATGGTAGGCCAATGTCTGTTGATCACGCTACCTCATAGTGGTGATATATGGAGCTTGTGTATCAGTCAGTACCTTCAGGGTCAGTGAATGGTAGTGAGCCAATTAAAGTTGTCAATAAACGGTCTTCCCCAGACTGATCTCCACCACAGTATGGTATGCCCAACAGAACTGGCACGCCGACCGGTACCTTCGGGGACTGTCAGCAAGGTGAGAACAGTACGATTACTACTACTATTAGCACAGATACCAGGTGAAAAGTTGCCGGTTGAGGGTATGGACACGTCGTTTGAAGCCATCCCTGTCTTCCTCTCCTTTTTTTATTCTGACAATTCTCCTAAAAAATATAGGAATAAATTGAAGAAGTCCAGGAAGGGCATCGCAAGAAGTTCCTCTAGACTTCAAGTGATCTCTCCTTAACTTTTGAAAGAAAGAACCAATTCTCACCCAGTACCCTCTCCCTTGAGGGTCGGTGTACTGTTCAGTGGGTCCAGCATGGGTTTACCATTAGTGGTAGCAAAGAAATGTTGGCGAAGGGAGATCTCTTCTTCAGACACATTTTCTCAGAAGGAAGCAGCAGTAGTAGTCTGGTAGGAGGTCTCTTCCAAGGAGCTCCTGGTGAGTTCTACCATGTGCTCTCTTTTTTCAGGAGGGAGTGATAGATCATACTCACTGAATATTACCTTAGAGTTCTGTTAGGTGGATCCACAGGCCAGGTGATGATGAGCATTTCTCTTGTTTTACCAGTCCTGTTGTGACGGAAGGAACACCCTGGCCCGTAGGTAGCTACCCTCCCTCTTCTTGAGGGAGCATCAGGTCTCGTCCTATGACTGGTTCTTTCATCGTTGGTCGAGCTATTGGGAGCCCGATATGATGGTCTTCTTATTTGATTGGATGCAGGTGAACAGTCCTAGCCGGGCCCCAACACTGAATTGAGGTGAGTAGTAGGTGAGACATTTGCCCACCTTCACCATGCCTGCTGTGATACAGGAGCAGCATCTTCACCCTTAGAGAGCTACTCTTTTCCATCAGGAATGAGTAACTGAGCTCACCCACTGGCTGATTACTTTTGAGTCCATCAAGCTTATTGCGAGTCTGGTGTTATAGCTATTTCTGTGGCACCGATTGCAGATGATCGGTCCCACAAACGCCAGCTACCAGTATCGGGAATTGGTCCGTCGGATACTTCTGATGTACCAGCAGCAGGTAACAGTCCCTCCAGGGATTAAGTACCCATACCCTCCAGGTAGGGTGGGACATATTCATCCAGCTCTCTGGTCCCTTCTATGTGACGGGGGTGCTCAACTCGATTGGTGTCTTGTTTTGCTATCTCAGGTGGGTTCTGAGAGAAAAAGAGACTACGAGTTCTTTTCAGAAGATCACAGATTGATCACCCCCTGCTTATGCGTAAGGTATATGGTGCTGTACCGATAACCATCTCGGAACGGAACATGTATTCATATACGATACAGATGCTTACAGTCCTACTGTTGGTGCTCAGTCTCGTCCCGAACCGAGCAAGCGCACTGTTGGTCAGGATGAATGGACGGCAGTCTTTCACCTCTTTCTTCTCGTGGACAATCAAGGTACATCTCGGTTTCTCTCCTAAAGGATATTTTGATGTCAAGGGGAGAAATTGGCTTTCGGTGGGATGAGAGGAACCAGCTTTTGATCTTTTCACTTTTACGAGTGATGAGACATAATTTCACTTGAACGTGATTGGGAATATGATCCTTAGTCTCCTTGTGACTGTTTTTTGTGGGATTGGTCACTGATTGTTTTCTGTGGGATTGGTCACTGCGAGGTTGTTCACCAAATGTTCAGTCACAGCATTTTCTCTCTCCTGGTGACTATGACCCACCAGTGTTGCTACCACGCACTCTGACGAGTGAACAAGATCACCTTCACGTATTCTTTCCTCTCTTGGCCATTTCCTATGCCTGGAAGTTCCCACATGCTCACTTGACCATCAACAGGCATAAATGACCATCCAGGACTGCTCTAATTGACTTGAAGGTTATTCACTACCAAGTGACCAATACAGTATGCATGTGACACTTCTGTGCATTCCCTGATGTAATTCTCTTTTATGCTTCACAGAGATTCCAAATTGCTGTACTGTACTTCATCAGTCTTTGGGGGTAATTGAGGCCAAAGGCAGTCCTGTTTTGAATGGGAGGCTGATTGTCGATCGGGCCCTCGTCAACCTCTTCAGGTTACACTCCCGTTCTTGTTTTCAGTTGGGATTGTGCATATTCTGAAAAAATAAAAGCAATTACTGTTTCCTGAGGGGCTTGTTAGAACCTGTTTTCAATGCCCCAATAGCATCTAACAAAGGTCCAGATGGAGAATCCAGAGACTGAGTGTTTGTTTCTCAGTGTTCTTGCATTCATTAGTGAGTGCAGTGACCTTGGAGAGGCTATCATGGCTCCTGTGAAATTGAGTTCAACGGTCATTTATTGGGGTTTCAACACCCCTCAAGGTTTAAAGTTTTATAGTTAGGACTTGCTCACACGTCCTTTTACAATGTGAATTCTCTGATCTCTGGGCCAGAGAATTAACTGCTCTCTAGTTGCTGGAGCAAAATCTTGCTTCCTGTACTATCTTTGACTGATGAGATTCTGCATGCCACAAGGTGCGAGTCTATCTTCTATTCCCATTTATCCCACAGTTTTTGCATTAATGACAGTTTTGCCTGTAAAGAGACTCGAAACTGTGGCCATAGTATTCTTAGCTCTTGCGTCTGCTACCATGAAAACCTCAAGGGGCATCCCGTAGCAACCTGTGGTCCAATACAATTGCCTAGTGTTAGTGATCTTCAAATTGGATTGTACTTGAATATTTTTTTCTGGTATATGCTAATATATATTTGTTGCTGGTCAATTACTATGCCTTGATAATAGACATATGCCTATCCTGTAACAGACAGTGATAGTTATTGCATCTACAGTAGAAGACAGCAAAATTACATTTATATTTTGATAAAGCACGTTGCTCACTTTTAAAAAAAAGGGTTAGAAAATTATTTTTTTAATGTTTCACATTTATTTCAAATGTATTGTACTGTAATAATCTTGGTTCTAATTAATACTGCTGGATATTTTGTGAACATTTCCCTTATCAATTTTGATTGAGTACTGTAATTTCACTTTTGATAAGTATAAAGGAAATATGAAATGATACGCTTCCCTTACAGATGCGGGAGGGTCCAGCCAAAAATGCTGTAAAACAGAAGGCATTAAGAGTTCTAAAGCAGAAAAAGATGTATGAAGCTCAGTCATCAAATTTAAGGAATCAGGCATTCAATATGGAACAAGCAAACTATGCTACACAAACATTGAAAGACACCAAGACCACAGTTGCTGCCATGAAACTGGGTGTCAAGGAAATGAAAAAAGAATACAAGCACATCAATATTGATGAAATAGAAGACCTACAGGATGATATGTCTGATATGCTTGAGCAAGCTGATGAAGTCCAGGAAGCATTAGGCCGCACTTACGGCATGCCGGACATGGATGAGGACGATCTTGCAGCTGAACTTGATGCCCTGGGAGATGACATTATGGTGGATGATGATGCATCTTACTTAGACGACGTCAACATCCCAAATGCCCCAGAGAAGGAACCAGGAGCAGAGACAGTCAAAGATGGCTTGCCGGTGGATGAGTTCGGGTTACCACAGATGACTACTTAGTGAAGTTGAAGGTTTTAAGGAGCGATGAGTTAGAGGAAAGGGTAACAATAGATGTACCATTTTCAATGTCTAATGGTGGGAAGTATACAACTATCATTGTCAAAAGTTGAATGGTGGGTAGTATAATTTTGCCATTTTATCTGTCCATATATTTTTGTTCTAGTCTAATAAGACTTATCTTTTGGGCATGTGAACTGATTCATCAATTTTAGCAGGGGATTAAGCAATTAATTGGAATTTTTGATGGCTTGCTTCTTGAAAGAATGTAAAGACATAGTTAACAAAGGTGCTTGAGGTATGTTTGATTTTGGTTGCTTCATGAAATTAGAACTAACCAGTGTTCCATGTAATGACAAATGAAATACTGTAGTCTTATATTTGCCTACCATAAAGTTCTACCAAGAAAAGGTAGTTAATTGGTTTCTGATTGGATTAGTATTAGATGTTTCATTGAATTTTACAGAACAGAAGATTTTTTGTTGAATATCAAAGTGGAGTTATAAATTAGAAGAAATCCGAGCATCAATTCTTAATTCTGTCAGAGTCTGCATTACACCAGTGATAAAAATGTATCACTTTCGTTTCAAGAATTTCTAAGGGGAAAGTATTTTCTTCTAAATTTCTTCATGGGATATATTCATGCCATGAATATTCATTTAGAAAACCATAAGTGTCGAATAATTAAGTCGTAGACCTTTGGTCAGTCATTAAGAAATATGATATTTGAACATGCCTCTGGTATTTTTTTCCTTCAGATAGTGGATTGCAATATCTCTCTGCAGCATTTGAGATTGCTAAAATAATTGTATTTGTAGCTACCAAAGGTGCAGAGCTCCGTTAATTCTGAATAGGTAGTGATTCTTTTGTTGCTTGTGTGAGGGAGAACTTACCCAGTGATTTTGAATGCCTTATTATATGACATGAAAATAGCCTCTTGCAAGAACAGTCTTTATGTTGTGATATGTTTTAAAATAAATTTTCCATGTACTGTTTCTTTAAATTTTTGTGATTTTTTTTTCTTTTTATAGCTACAATATATTATATTGACATATTTTATGAGCTTTTTTTTTTTATTGTGTAGTGACATAAATTCTTAACACATGTAGGGTTTTTTGTAAAACTTGTTGTAAATTAGTCTTAAATTGTGTATGATTAAGAATATTTTGTCTCATTTCTGAAATTATTAAATACTATATACAACGCAGGATTTTTATTCATACTTATACGATATAAAGTATTATTGTTTTTAATTGCAGCTGTTTCTGCAAACAAATGTTGCTATTTATGTTATGCCTCTCATATTGATTAAAAAACACTTAGGGTGACCGGATTAAAGATCCGTACAAAAAACATATGTACCCAAATACAGCACTAGAGTTCTTAGTGTAAAACTATTTTGTTTATTAACACCTCACTACTCAGATATAGTCTTTCTTGATGTCAATCATATTCCAAAGACCACTAGACTTTGGTCTGTCAGATAAAAGGGGTATTTTATATGTAATCTCAATGCTCCCTCCAAAACCCTGAATACATTCAAGTACTAAGAAATTACTTCATTTTAAACTATCCTGAAATGCTGATAATAGCCATGTAAGCTTTGTCTAGCCATTTTATGAAGGATTGTATTGCCCGCATTTTTCACAAAAACTTTTTCTTTAGGTTAATATTCTTAGTCATTCAAAGGAGCATTTAATTCTACATTGTTGTTTGCCGTTGCCATAATTGTTAATATCTGTATGATTACCTTTCACATCTGAGAAGGTACCTCTTCCTCACCGTTGCTTTATTTCAGCTTATTCCAGTAAGGTTTCATGAAATTACTGCCTTAGTTGAGTCTATTTTTGTGTGCTTAAGGTCTTCACAGTTCCATGCAGCTCTAATCCCATACAGTACATTCATTCATATTTCTCCAAATTGCCGAATTTCAGAGTTGTTTCTTGTAAATGCTATCAATCTGTTAATACATCTTCACTCTCATTTTCCATTTTAACCCAATGTTCAGAAATCCTATTGAATTTTGTACTGGAACTTTAACCTCCTATCTATTGTTAACATTACTGTATTCTTTACTTGATCCCTTTGTAAGATATTCCCTCGACACCACTCCACATCCAGCCTGTATTAAATGAACAAAATCTTCAAAACACAGTGTAAGGTGAAGGCTAGGGAAACTTGCCCAATATACTATGGCCATGTAATAAGTATGGAGGAAGTGGAACCAATTAAGAGAGATAATAATATGCCAGTGAAGGGAAGGAGTGTGGTGGTGGTATCAGTGTATCAGATGGATGGATGCGGTGAAGAGGTGTATGGTTCAGGTGTGACTGGGAAAAGATGTAAGGATTAGAATATGAGGAGATAGGTGACTCGAGTGGCGACCCTGCTATACAGTGAGGCTAATAAGGTTGAAAGAACATTCAATGAGACCTGTAACAATCTAAGAATCATTGCTGGTTCTTTTTAACTTAAATAATAAAGATTCAACATCAGCAATTGAAATTTATATGGGAAATTATAAAAAGAAACTTGGTCACTTTTGGTTTGAAAATTTCGTAGAAGGGACCTTCAAAATAGGACAGCAAATATTTTCTCTAAGAATGCAGAGATTGTGCAAAGGGGATTCCAGGAAGGGTTGACTAGTACTCTTCATCCCTGCCCTGATTTCTGCACTCTCACAGACCAGAGTCCTGGCTCCCAAGAGGAGGTAGACCAACAGTGTTTCCTTCCACTAAAGGATGGAGAGGTCTTCGTTCTTCACAGGGTAACATACTATCCCCGCCCAGTAATCCAACCATGAAATGAATTCCAATGAACACCTTGCAACTCTTTCCATGTTGGCGGCGCCTCCCGCAGAGAAGGGCACTGACAAGGTTGTCAGTTTGGCTGGAGAAGAGTTTTGTGTTAGAGCCAAGATTGATAGATCTAATGGTGGAGGAAACGGATCCTCCTCTACCATCATATAGTGCTTCCTCAGCCAGAAATACAGGGAAGAAAGTAACCTGGAGGAATCCACACATTGCAGGGACCGTAATGTTCCCACCACTTGGACATAATCCCTCTTCTTTGTTGCCTTGACCCCCTCAATAAAGGTAAGTGTACCTTAATTTTGGGGGGGCCTTGGCATATCACAAAAGAGGTCTAAGACTGTGTGCTTGCCCTCTTCCAGGATCTAATACAGCTTCCCTACATTACAGACCGTTCCTTAAGCAGGACAGGATTTTCAGAAAGAGGCAGTCTGCATCTTTCGGCTCTAGGGGTAAGAATGTTCTGAACCGTCATCGAAAGGTTCCTCCTCCTCCGAGCTAACACCCATAGCAGCCCAAGGAGATTCGAGGTTGGCATCAGAGTTCCATTTAGCAGAGGACTGAACCCTCGGAGGAATACGGCTGTGCTCCAGTCTTACGTAGACAGATGTTGAAGCCAAGCGGCGTTCCCCTCAAGATTGCAACTCATCCATAGAGCGCCAATTCTTAAGTAACGTCTTGTCCTTCCTTTCCCTTGGACGGATATTAAAGGCCTCGAGAAAAGACGAACTCTTCTTCCTTTTAGACTCCTTAGGTTGTGCTCCTTCAGTGGTAGTGGAAGGAGGAACCCCTGCCACTGTGGTAGGAGGTTCAGGCCAGCCCAATTCTACAGTATAGGTGAAAGCCTACAGTATAGTTGCCTGTGGGAGAGATCTCAATCCTCTGTTCGTTAGAGGATGAATAGTATCCCCAGGCGGGGGAGTGACTGCCCTCTAATTCCTTTTCCTCATCTGCAGCACGATAGGAATCACACCCAGCCTCTTCCAGACTGGTACGTGCATTGGTCTTCAGACACTCCTGATACCTAGAGGACACCTAAGGTTTGGGAGGGGCGAGAGGTGGCTGCCTAGCTAAGCTACTGTGTCTGGGATCAGATGGGGCCTCATTCCCCTTGGAGGACTCCAACGGGTTGGTAGGAAAATCCGGGCAAGGAACTGTCGCCTGCTTCACTGCTGGATAAGGCACAGGAACCAAGGGAAGGACCATCCAACGGGGCATTGCGCAACCTCATCACTTCCCTCCTCAGTACCTGCCTTTAGAATTTTGGGACTACCGGATTACGGCGCCCTAAAACCCAGTTGACCCACTGGTTGATTACATTCTTGGTTAGGAACTCGAGAACGGCACTGTTCTTCATAGAGCCCAGTGCGCCTGCGTCCTTGGTTTAGGTGGAGTGCCGTGGAAAGGGAGGGGATAAGAGGATGTCAGCTCGCGCCCGTCTTCCCTATGGAAGCGAGCGCCATCAACATGTCCTTCTGAATGATCAGCTTGTGAAGGAAAAGCTACCCTCCTTTGCAGGGGAACTTGCTGTTCCTCCCACAAAGTAGACTGACCATGAGGAGAGTGCTGACAAGGCAAGGGCTGACAAAGCGCGCCCTTCTCAGCTCACACAAGGAAGGTGTAGTCTACCTGTGCATGGTCCTCTGTCAGCAAGGTAGAGCTAGCCTTTGCTCTGGATGATGTATCTTGCACCCGCGAGTCCTGATGTAAAGACTCGCCAAAGAGAGCAATAGGCATAGCAGAAGTAGCGTGCACAGCTTCTTCAGGGAGACGAGCTCGCCTACCCACCTCACTACGTGGTAGGGTGCGCAATGGTCCACAAGACTAGTCCGCTAGAAGCGTGCCCATCGCTAGCGCCTCAAGGAGAGAAACTCCCCCAGCTCGTCTTATCCCCAACAGGAGAAAGGCACGCTGTCTTCCTTTCCCCTGAGGGAGAGGAAGGGCAGGCGGTTGCTGAGCGCTTGTGCACAGACAACAAAGCAGGTTCTTCCTGCGAGAGGGAGAAACCGCAGTCTCATACTCACGAAAGATTGGCCTTGCATAACGCATAATACTATGCTGTACCATACAGACAGGACAAGGGACAAGGATCGCAGGCAACCACCTCCCACCATCATCGTCCAGCTCCGAAAAGCTGTGCTTCGATAGACTCGAGCAGGGCATGGACGAATCCAAAGCCCTCGGTAGAAACCCAGGGGGAGGGGGAAGACCACCCAGGAGGAGGCAGTCTCTCATGCGGGTTGGAGGGACGATCAACCCCTTTTGCCCTTGACAGCAAACTTCCTTAGGGGCGAAGAACCTGCCGAACAGGACCTGGTGAAGGGGAGCTCTCCCCTGGAAGGGAAGGCTGCCCAACACCTGGTGGAGGATGACTTTCCCTCGGAAGGGAATGTTTTTCAATATCTGGAGGCAGACCTCCGGGCAGCTCACTCTGTCTCCCATTCGGCTGAGCAAACTCGGCCAGAAGATCAACTCCAAGAAGAACTGCCCTTGGGATGTAGCCAAAGCTAGTCCCTCTGTTCACCCTGACAAATCACTCCGAGGAGTACTTGTGAGCATCTGCTGAATCAGAGTAAACCAGGGGCAAGCAGAGGCTGAGGTTAGGGTGGCTAAGCGCGCGTCTCTCTTTCGGTCGTCGACTTACGTAATCTAGTATGGGGAGGATGTCATCATGGTTGAGTCGACAGAGGCCAAAGATGAGGTTTCTTCCCCTTCAAGGCTGACGGAGCCCTTTTAGCCTTCTTCTTCATCGCCTGCTAAACCTCAATCACTGGGAGGGTGACCACTCCCGACACACCTAGCAAGGAAACTCCTCAGCCGACAAGAAAGTTCCACAACAGCACCCTTCATTGTAGGGACAAACCCCCATAATTAAGGATCCCACGGGCCAACACACCTGAAAAGAAAAAGAATAAAAAGGAAAATTCTTTCCTTTTAAGCCAGTTAAAATATGACAAATTCGTAGGTAATTTGTATTTTTCCTAACTATACAAACCTTAGCTATTTAATATGGTTATTACTTTCGGCGTCGCTGAAATGACGAGCCATTAGAATTTTAACGAGGGTTTACTACTCCGCCGCTAGTTAGCGGGGGGTAGGGAGGGTAGCTTGCTACCCCCCCTTACCCCCCTCTCACACACCCCTGTGCTTGAGCTTACTTTGATTAGAGGTAGGACTTCAAGGGGGATAGGGCTGGCGGGTAAGTTTGATTAAATAGCTAAGGTTTGTATAGTTAGGAAAAATACAAATTACCTAGGAATTTGTCATTTGTTCCGTAACTGATATACAAACCACGCTATTTAATATGGGTGACTCACCCGTTAGGAAAGGTGGAAAGTCCCAGCCAGTACTGGCTTTTGGCTTTGCCCGGCGACTCAGTATCTGAGTGTGTCAGCACTCAACAATAAGGAATCCCTGCACCTCGCTAGAACCTTGCTACGCAAGGGCTGCGGCCTACATAAGCTGTGTGTGAAGGTATGAAGTGTGACTCGTCCTAGGAAGTTGACCTGTAGTCCTTTAGATGGAAACTTTAGGCTAGGACTCTTCCAATACCACCTCGTCAGGGCATGGAGAAGTGACAGTATTAGCTTAATACTAGGAACACAAGGAAACATGGTTTACCTTCAGTGGTTCGAGGTCAGCTGTGCTGAGAACCCAGGATGCTGCTTTCCCCAATGAGGGGAAGATGAAGAAAAGAATAAGGGCCAGACAAACCTTTTCATTCATGCAGACTAAGACCAGGTAACAATGCCCTCAACCTTCTGCTACTTGTCCATTAAGGAGCCTGAGGTTTTAAACCAGCTGTTGTGCAGCCACCACAGGGGCAATAGAGAAAGTATCGAGCCTCCTGTGGGTCACGTCTTGCAGGTAGTGGGCTGTGAATGTCGTCTGACGCTTCCACAACCCAGCTTGTAGCACCTGTGTCAATGAAAAGTTTTTCTTGAAGGCCAGGGACGTAGCTACGCCCCCGACGTCATGTGCTCTAGGGCGACGTGACGGAGGAAGGTCTGGATTCAGGAACAGATGGATCACCCTACGAATGCATACCAAGATGGTATTCTTGGTAACCCCCCTCTTAGTCCTCCCAGTGCTCACAAACAATGCCTGTACCTGGGGACAAACTGCAGCAGTTCTTTTGAGATATAGCCTCAAACTCCTTACTGGACACTGTAGATGGTCTGGGTCATCTGTTACAGAACGAAGACTCGAAATCTGGAAGGAGTCGAACCGAGGGTCCGGCACTCCCGGATTCTGAGTCTTAACAATAAACTCAGGGACGAATCTGAACATTACCTCCCCCCATCCCCTTGAATGGGCGAAGTCATAAGAGACCATGAAGTTCACTGACTCGCTTGGCCGAGGCTAAAGCTAGTAGGAACACCGTCTTCCAAGTTAGGTGGCGATCTGAAGCCTGGCGTAATGGTTCGTAGGGAGGTCTCTTAAGAGCCCTGAGAACTCGAACCACGTTCCATGGAGGAGGTCTCACTTCCGACTGAGGGCAGGTAAGTTCATAACTTTGTATGAGTAGGGAAAGTTCCAGCGAGGAAGAAATGTCCACTCCTTCGAGCCTGAAGGCTGAGCGATAGCCTTTTACCGCTGAGACTGAAAGGCGCATTTCTTCCCGCAAATACACGAAGAACTCCGCTATTGCTGGAATAGTGGCATTGAGTGGAGATACCCCTTCCACGACACCAACCACAGAAGACTCCCCACTTTGCCTGGTAGACAGATGCGGATGACCTTCGCAGGTGTTCAGACATCCTGACCGCAACTTGTTGCGAAAATCCTCTCTCAGCAAGATGCTGGATAGTCTACAGGCGTGAAGTCGTAGCGAAGCTACGGCTTTGTGGAAGACGGTGGCGTGTGGTTGTTTGAGTAGCTCGTGTCGTGGAGGGAGTTCTCTGGGAAGTTCCGTTAGGAGTTGCAGAACGTCCGGAAATCATTCCGTGTGATGCCATAGCGGAGCTATAAGGGTCATCGAAAGATTGACCGATATTCTGGTCTTGTTGAGCACCCTCCTCATCAGACAGAACGAGGGAAAGGCGTATACCTTGATGTTGTCCCACTGTTGTTGGAAGGCATCTTGCCAGAGTGCCTTGGGATCCGGGACTGGGGAGCAGTACAGCGGAAGCTTGAAGTTCAGCGCTGTAGCGAACAGCTCCACAGTTGGGGAACCCCACAAAGTCAGGACTTTGTTGGCTACTAGATGATCCAAAGATCACTTGGTACTCACTATCTGAGGCGCTCTGCTCAGACTGTCGGCGAGCACATTCCTCTTGCCTGGAATGAAGCGAGCCGATAGTGGAATCGAGTGGGGTTCGGTCCATCTCAGTATCTCTACTGCGAGATGGGATAGCTGCTTTGAAAAGGTACCTCCTTGCTTGTTGATGTAAGCCACTACTGTGGTGTTGTCGCTCATCACCACCACAGAGTGACCTGCCAGGTATTGTTGGAACTGTTGAAGGGCCAAGAAAACTGCCTTCATCTCTAGAGGATTTATATGGAGGCACTTTTCTGATTCTGACCACAGGCCTGAGGTCCTGTGTTGCAGAACGTGGGCCCCCCACCCTTTCTTTGAGGCGTCCGAAAACAGCATCAAATCCGAGGGGAGGACGAGAAGATCCACTCCTCTTCGTAGGTTCTCGTCTGTCACCCACCACTGAAGGTCCGTCTGTTCCGCAGGACCCATAGGGATCATGACGTCTGGGGAATCGTAACCCTGAATCCACCGAGACTCGAGTCGCCATTGGAGGGATCTCATCCTGAGGCGACCGTTGGGAACTAGACGAGCCAAGGATGAGAGGTGACCGAGGAGACATAACCATGATTGGCTGGAAGTTCTTCTCGTCTGAGAAAAGGACTTGCGACCCTCCTTAGCATTGCTATCCTGTCGTCTGATGGGAAGGCTTTTTGGAGATTGGTGTCTATGATCATGCCTAGATATACCAGTCTTTGAGTGGGAAGCAGAGAGGACTTCTCGAGATTTACCATGATCCCCAGATCTTGGCAAAGTCCCAGAAGTTTGTCTCGGTGTTGAAGAAGGGCTGACTCCGAGTCTGCTAGGATCAGCCAGTCGTCCAGATAACGGAGGAGACGGATGCCGATCCTGTGTGCCCACGACGATATTAGGACGACGATATTAGGGTGAACACTCTGGTGAAAACCTGTGGTGCTGTGGAGAGACCGAAACACAGCACCTTGAACTGGTAGATCTTGTTGTCTAGGCAAAATCTTAAGTACTTCCTTGAAGATGGATGGACTGGGATCTGGAAGTACGCGTCCTTCAGGTCCAGTGTACACATGAAGTCTTGCGGTCTCACTGCAAGTCTGATTGTGTCTGCGTTCTCCATGCTGAACGGAGTTTGCTTGACAAACCTGTTCAGAGCTGAGAGGTCGATGACTGGTCTCCAGCCTCCAGACGCCTTCTTTACAAGAAAGAGTCGACTGAAGAAGCCTGGGGACCCGTCAAGGACCTCTTGGAGAGGGCCCTTCTTCAACATGGTCTGGACTTCTGCCCCTGGAGGACTTTATGCCTTTCTTGTCCTTGACAGGAAAGGGATTAGACACCGTCGTCTTCGCTGCAGCTGCCGGTTTCGTGGTCTTGGTAGGACATGGTTGCTGGGGTGCTGGAGGTTTACAGGGCTTCGATGTTAGAGCCCTATGTAGGAGAGAGTCCTGGTTGGACTTCCTTCACCTCTCAGCCGCCTGCTCCACGTCCTTAGGCTCGAACAAGTTCTTCCCCATAACGGAAGAATGTCTGAGCCTGCTGATCTCGGTATTGGGATCTTTTGATGGAATCTCTCAGACACCGCATCTCGACGTTTCAAGATGGTATTAGCCCACAGTTTCGAGACTTGGTAGGCTAGAAACTCGATCGTACGAGTGCCCTAGAGTAGAAAGGTCTACATGGCCTTCCAGGTACTTTCTTTGGACAAGTCCTCTGAATGTAACAGGATGCCTAGGGACCCTAGCCAGATGTCCAGCCACGAAGTAGCCTGCATGGCACACTTCGCTACCTTCTCCTGGCTAAGGATCTCCGTCGCCGAGAACGAGACCTGCCGGTTGGAGTCTCTCTCTAGAGGGACTCCCCTGGTAAGCTCTTCCAAAGAGTGGTGTAGGGGAAGAGCTAAACAACTCTCCTCAACGATGTCAAAGTACCTCCTCTGTTGGACACGAGGAGGTGGGAGGAGTTTGTTGCCGGCACTGGATCGGCTGGAGGAGGGAAGCTCGGAGAGCTGGGCTTCGACCTTGTCTCTGGCACTCTTAACCCCTTCAGACCAGGGCAAAGCCACACTGGCCTTTGAGGATTTTTGAGTCCCAAAGACTTGGTCCAAGACCGTGTCTTTGCCCTCACGAGGGGGAATCTCTGGATCCGCAAACCCATTGAGTTTCCTCATAAGGGTCTGAACCTGCCAGAACGCATGCTCTGACTCCTGCTGCTCCTCTCCTGAAGGGTTAGCAGCGAAGTCTCCTGTCCTCAAAGGCTCATCTTGGGGGATTCATGGACGTTTTCCGAGTGCTTGGCTGGCTCCGGTCTAAGCCTTGAAGATGACTTCGGCAAAGTCTTGGAGTCCTTCGACTCCCTCCTGGGAGGGATGCAGGACTCCAACAACGATGGTGGGAGGCTCTTCTCCATCCCTACCCGAGAAGACTTTCCAGCGCGAGGTGGGGTTTCCCTCATTGGTGTGGTGGGGGAACACCTCACTTCGCGCGACTCCCCTGAGGACGGAAAATCTTCGTCCAAAGGGGAGGGAGGGGGGTGAGGAGGCCTTCCTCAAGGACTTACGAGGAGTCAGCTTCGCCCTTGGAGAAGTTACCACGTTCGACACTTCTCTCTTCCTCTTCAGGGGAGTAGAAGCTGCCAATGATTTGTGGCCCAGCTCAGAGAGAACAAGCTTAAAAGCCTGCATGACCGCTCCGACCAGGGACCCAAACCAAGGCTGCTGACTGACAGCTGCACTGTCAGAAACTCCCTATGGAGGGAAGGGGATCGACCGATCCCTAGGAGGAGTTACCAAAGGGGGGTTCGCCTGAAAAGATGAAGGAGAAGAAAAGTCCCTGGACCTATCCGGAATCTTCCCCCCTGCCGGCGAGCGCGCTGTTCTGCGCTTGGGGGGGGGGGGATGCGACGATCAGGACCTGGCCGCGCGTTGTCCTGCAGCCTCGCGCGTGGGGGGTTGAGGAGCGTGCTGGCGCTCACACGATGGGAAATGCCCTGGGTCGCGCGCGGGAGACCCTACGCGCGAGGGCGCGAGCTGGTGGAGGCAGAAAGCGCACTGAGGGATGGATAAGCGCTCGCGCGAAGAGCCCGTGCGAGTGATACCGTTGGGCGCGCGCGCAGGAGACACATCTCTTGCGCGCATGAGAGCGCACATCCGGCTGTGGCGATGGGCGTGGGCGCGCAACCTAGATGGATGGCGCGCAGGCGGGGACCGATGGCTCGCTGGCGCATTGGTGAGCGCTGATGAGCAGGGGAAGAAGTTAGCTTCTCCATTGCGCCCAGATCAGAAGATCGTGGGTGCGCTGGCGCGTAGGCAAGCACTGGTGAGCAGTAGCGCTTTAACAGGAGCTTCTTCTGCCGATGAGCACTTGCGCGCAGGTGAGCATTGGCGTGCAGGAGAGACCTGGCGCGTAAGGGACGTATGCACTAACTTGCACATACGCCCTTGATGCCCCGAAGGGACCGTTGCCCGTTTTACAACGGGATGCATTGGCGCCCACAGCGCGTCAGCAGCCAGGAACAGCGACGGCAGGTCTGACGGGTGGAAGGTCGGCGTGTCCTTTGTAAGGACGACCTTCCACCGAAGGAGATCACGAACGATCTGCAGAGAGCTCCAGGTTTGTAGCTGGGAGAGTCGGAGAACGATGGCGAGGTTCTTCTGCGGCGGACTGCGGTGACGATGAAGCGAAGAGGCGCCTCCTAACACCCTTGCGAGGTGAAGGAAGGCCCCTACGGCGAAGAGGAAGGCGGGCTTTACGCCTTATATGCCCTCTGGGGGCCGTGGGGTCAGCGGGCTGACTATCAGCAGTCCTCCGAAGAGGAGTCTCTGTGGGTGAACTCCCCCCGAGGGGGAGAATCACCGGCAGGAGAGACCATTGGACTTCATTCCTTCCTCGAAGGATGTGCAGAGGGAGGAACTAAGCCTTCAGCCACAGCAGGATCATCATGAGCAGAGGTTAGAGATAACTCATCGGAAGCCTCTGCCACGACAACGTCGACGATAGACAGAGAATCAACCTCTGCTAAAGTCGGCTTCCTTGGAGGGCGAACCCTCAAGCCCCAAGGAAGCACAAAGCTGAAACAAATCATCATTCGTTACAGGAATATTTAAATCATCCCCCGGGGGAAGAGGAGGAGCTGCCTCGCTATAGGAGGCAACTCCCTCTCCCAAACCCCGAGATCGGGCAACAGAACTATGGCCTACGCTACCACTCGACAGTTTCTCGGAAGAAACCGATCGAGTGGGAGCTGCGGAGGAGGTTTGGGCCACGGAAGAAGAGCCCTTGGGATTTTCTCCTTTCAAAGAAACCTTCAAAGGAGAAATATCCCGCCTGAACTTCTTCCAGCACCGAGAAAACCTCTCCCACTGGGAGGTAGACCACTCCCTACACTCACCACACACTATTTCTATCACACCGCTGGCCCCTACAATAAGGACAAAGGGTGTGAGGGTCCGTATCGACCGCCGACATATACATGCTACAAGGGCGGTCGGGTAATCCAGGACACTTTCGTATAGCAGAGGCCAACTTCAAGCACACCTGTCAAAGGAAAAGCAAAAAGCATTAAATGGCTGTCAAAGAAGGTGAGGGTGAAAGCGGACACGTCCGACTACCACCCGAGCCGAGAGCAAAGTGAGCTCAAGCACAGGTGTGTGTGAGGGGGGGAGTAGCAAGCTACCCTCCCTACCCACCGCTAACTAGCGGTGGGGTAGTAAAACCTCGTTAAAATTCTAATCGCTCGTCATTTTAGCTACGCCGAAAGTAATAACCATATTAAATAGCGTGGTTTGTATGTCAGTTACGGAACAAAGAAATTTTTATTTTGGTTTTATTTTGGCGGTTGTTTATTAGTGTTGGTGTGAGTGGGGTGGTGGTCTACCCCCACTAGTTAGTAGAGGGTAGTTACACCTCGCAAAAAGCTGGTTTCAGCTAGCGCCAAAATGATACTCCTATATAAAGAGCGGAAAGTTTGTTTTTAGTGCCAAAACAAAATCATATTTTAAGAAAAAACCCCACAACACACTTAGTGCTAGCACATGGGATGGGAATTACCCAGGTAACATAGATAAAGGCGCATGTAAGTAATAGGAGTAAGAATTTCACATAATCACGACTGAAACCTGTACAGCGGTACAAACTTACAAATAAAAGCAAGAAAAGGTCTACTGTGCCTTGGTGAATGTCTGGGTATGTTGGCGCTACAAAGGTTACATATTCATTGCCTAAAAAACCCAGGTAAAATTACGGAATCTCCATCATTAGTAATCACTGAGTTGATGTCATGAGGTTGAAATTATATTTTTTCAAGAGATCTATTTGATTGCATCATTTCCAAAGTCCTAACTAATATTGTACTATACTATAATAAAACTCAACATAACCGATCCTTCTCCAACTATTGCAGCGATTATTTGGCAAGGGTAATGCGTTCACCTATAACCAATTGGGCTACCATATCATACAAAGCATCAAAGGTCAACTCAAGTTCATAATAAAACCATATTCTTCAGTTAACGTAAATAAAACAGCCGCCTAGAATTTAGTCCGAAGAGCTGGAACGAGGCAAGGACGAAACCAACACTTGTTTCCTAGAGCCCCATAGGGGTGACCACTCGGGTGAGGTGGGCCTGGCCCGAGGACGAGAAAGGTACTCATCACTGTGAGCCCACAGTGTGCTGAAAAAGCTCAGTCTGAGTAACCCTTAAGGGTACTAGTCTGTAACAGCTCTCGTCCATAAGCCGAAGCAGTACTAACAAAATGAGGAAGAGCAAAAGGGGAGGTAGCTGCAGGCAAGTGCATGAGAAGCTCTAGTAGGTCATCTACTGCAGTCTCGAGGAGGAAGACTGTAGTCAACACCTTGGGAGGCAGGTGTGCGCTACCGCTGTGTCCCTAGCTATAGAACCTCCAAAAGCCGTTCCTTAGAGGCGGAACTCAAGATTACCAAGGAAGGCCAAAGCTGACACACAGCATCACCAGAAAGAGACAGTCCTCTGAACCTAGGAGTTGTCAAGGGGTCAAACGACCACCTCTCTTACTCGATTGTTTTTTTCAGAGGAGACTGACCGAGCAGATGGAACATGACACCAGATTAAGAAGTTGGAAGGCACCAAAGGAGAACAATCCTTTCTGTTCTTCTTTCATCACCTACAAAACCGCACTACTGCGAGGATGGCAACTCCCAACATTCGTTACAAGGAGACTTCTACAAGCACAAATGGTCAATGCAGGCAGGACAAAGGCCATGAGGATCTGTCTCTGTGGCTGACAGGACAAATCGGCATCATAGGGAACCTCAAGATACACAAGCACTCCTGTAAAAAAAAAATATTTAAGGAATTAAGCCAGCTTGTATTATAAGGGTTAACAGGAGAGAGAGAGAGAGAGAGAGAGAGAGAGAGAGAGAGAGAGAGAGAGAGAGAGAGAGAGAGAGAGAGAGAGAGAGATCTGCTCTCTACCGAGCCAAAATTAAAGTGACGTCATATCACTGGTCTACACCCTGGTAATTAGCAGTGGGTGGTTATACCTTGCTAAAAGTGTTATAAATAGTTTCATTTTTTGCCTAAAATTATATTTTCATAATAAAATAAATTTTTGAACATACTTACCCACTGGTTATATAAGAATGGCTATAGTCCCTTGGACGCTCCGCAGAAATTCAAAATCTCGTGGCAATCGCAGATATGCCAGGTGTACACTAGCGCCCTGTGGGTAGACAGGCCAAACTATTCCAACCACTTCAGACCTTCCATGCCTCTTGGTCTCTAGAGGGGAGGAGGGTGGGATTATAACTTATATAACCAGTGGGTAAGTATGTTCAAAAATTTATTTTATGAAAATATCATTTTTAAACAAAACTTACCCGCTGGGTATATAAGAATGGCTGATTGACACCCTTGGTGGCGGGTCAGAGACAGCAACATGATTGGAAATTCACTTAAGAGTTAAATACAACCACTTAAGGTTTGTACCTGATAAGGAAGCTGACTTCAATGGTTATCTGTCTCATTCTGTCTGCTATCCTTACGAGATCCAGCGGTCCACCCAGGGGGCTGAAGATCTCTAGGAGCTGTCAAATGGTTTAATAACCTATAACATGACAAGACCTCAACTAATACCCTTGTTCCGGGCGCTCTCTAGGAACAAAATGACCACCTGACTAAATCAAAGATTGCGGAAGACTGCCGACATATCTTCACTTACAATCATAAAAACATATATAAAAGTTCCAAGTGAAGAACAGGGGTACTAGGAATTTAGGGAAATATAGTGGTGGATGTTTCACCTACAACTGCACTCGTTGTTAAGAATGATCCCAAAACGTAATCGTCCTCACAAAGAGACTGGATACGGTATAAGTAATGCAAGACGAATACAGGATTACCCCTCCAAAAGGCCGTATGCATGATGCTTTGCAAAGAACAGTTTTGCTTAAAAGTTACAGAAGCTCCCACAGGTCTAACTTCATGAGTCTTTACTCTTTTGACAGCTTAAGATCTGTCTCACCACAGTGTGAGAGAGCCTTTGTAATTTAAGTCTATACGAAATGATAGAGCGTTTTAGACATAGGTAGCGCAGGCTTCTTGACTGCGCACCAAAGAGCCTTGAATAGTCTCTTAACTCCTTTAGTCCTGTCCTGATAAAACTTCATCGTTTCAACCGGACAAAAAACTCTCAACTCTTCACAAACCATATACGAGAGAATAGTGATCTCGAAAGATTTAGGCCATGGATGAGAAGGACGTTTGTTAATGACCAAGAATCCATGTTGCAAGGCGCCTATGGCTTATCCATTTCAGAAGTCCATGTTCTTGATAAAAGAGTGAACTTCACTGACTCTCAAGTGTTGCCAGACTTACTCAGAAAAGTCTCCAAAGTCGGACCTTAAAAAAAGAAACCGAGTGTAAAGGCTCGAATCTGTCACTACCGCGAAATTCCAGAAACAACCTCTAAATTCCAGGCTGGCGAATCTTCCTGATGCTTCTTAGTCATCTCAAAGGATCTGAGATCTATAAGGTCTTTATCTGATAGATCCAATCTCCTGCGTCTGAAGACAGCTGCCCGCATACTCCTGTACCCATTGATGGTCGAGGAGGAAAAAATGTGTTTTCTTCTAAGGTCTAAGAAAAAATAGGCCACTTTTGTTCTAAAGTTACTAAATGAAGAGACTGCTTTAGCTCTACACCACTCCATAAAACCTCCTATTTGGGCTGCAAAACCTTGAGGTAAAAGTCCTTTGTACAAGCGATAGCCTCAGCTGCCTCCTTCGAACAACCCTCTAGATCTTAGGGGTTTTACGAAATACTGGAGGCAGCCAGACTTAAAACTTAATGGTTTAAAATAAAACGTTCGTGATCTTGACACAGGGAAATGGTCTGATGAAATGCTTCCAGCATGCACCCAGCATGGTCCCAGCATGAGTCCAGTATGGTTCCAGCATGCTGCATATGCTCAACATACCGTGAGAGAGAGTCAAGATCTATACCACTCCCCGAAACGCGTCCAGATCGGTCACAAGAAACCGATATTGAAGCTAGGCTAGTTGAAAAGAAGGATCAACAACGTGAACCTCATGCTGTGAGGTTCAGACCTGTTCGCGTGTAACCAGCGAGTGTTCAACATACTTTAAGCCAAAAGCTTGATGCGAGGGAGCGTTAGCTGCGTGGCCAGAGAGACGCGAAGGAGAGACAACAATTTGTCCATACTGCTGTGAGAAAAAGACTTGACTGTATGCGTCTAGCATGCTACTAGAATGCCGCATGTGTTTGCATTGCCGTAAGGTGTCAGCGTGCTGTATGCGTTCACCTTGCCGTGTGGATACAGCGCTCTGTGTGCGTCCCGCCTGTTGCAAATCTACAGCATGCCGCGAGGAGGCGACAGCATCGCGTCCGGTCAGTGGCGCAAAGAAGCAACTGTTAGTCTATCATGACGTGGGAAAAACCTGACTGACCTTATCCAGCATATGTCCAAGCTGACACATGCGTCTAGGTTGCTTGAGATTTCAGATTGATCAGTTTGCCGAGAGCTGTCCGCGTGTAGCATGCGTCCGCATGAGTGGTAGTCGCGTGTCCCACAGACCGCGAAGGTGAGACAACTTGTTGAAAGGATCAACTTTGACTGTCAGCGTCCAGCATACGACCAGACTAGCGTCTGCGTGAGGGAGAGACCAGAACTGGCGTCTGCGTGACATCTGCCGTAAGGGAGAGACCAGACTGCCACATGCGACTGCTCTAACGCTTCCCGTAACACGAGCATATCTCTGCGAGGAAGCGTTGCTGAGCATCGGAGAACTACGCTGTCTGATACTATCGGAAGACCGTTTCTTTGGTCTATGATTGTCCTTAGATTCTTTCAGGAGAAATCCCCCCCCCCGGAATCGTAAACGCCAAAAAGAGATGAAATTTACCTCTTTTAGCTCAGACCAAACCTACACTCGCGGGGCACCGTGTGCGCCAACTCAAGCGTGAGCGATGGCTGTGAGTGATCATCAACCGTAGTCCCGTGAGCAACCTGGGAAAGTCCTTATGACATTTCCAGCGACCTGAACGTATCTACTGTAATGCTGCAAGATACCGTCAACAGTAGTCGCTAGTCCCCAGAGGAAAGTACTAAACATTCCCCTAATCTGGGGGAGGAGAAGAAGCGTGAACAGAAGTAAACTGAGCACCTTTTCCCTCGATGAACTATGTGTCTTACACAATTTTTGGTGCTGACACGTCGCCTTCTTTCGAAAAGAAAACCTCCGGCGAACATCAGTTACAGCAGGATAAGTTATTAGAAAACATACGACTCTTGAAAGGTCTTGGATGTATTGGTTGGTGACTACCAAGTCTAGGTTTTGCGTCCTTCGACGAGGACAAACTCTTTCTTCCCTGAAAGTGCGTAAGATTCCAGAGGAAGAGCTAGGATTGTATGCGACTTGTCTGACTTCCGCTTCTCTCGTGAAAGAAAACACGCTCAATTGCTTCCAGCTTAAGCATCGCGACACTCCTGCTGCGAGGGTAAGTCCTGTTCGCGTGCGTTCATAACGAGTAACTTCCTAGTCTAGTAGACAGGGAAAACGTAAAACGCCATCCTCGTCAGGGAACTGCGTCCTATCACGCAGAAAAATGTCACAAGACCCGTGATACCATAGCGATGACGAACTGATTGCTTCAAGACATCCAAAATTCGCTCTTCTTAAGAAACTACGTCACATGGTTGTGACGTCATAGTTCGACAATCGTAGGCGAAGAAAAGACCTTTACTTCATCATTCCAAAGCGGAGAGGGAACGTCTTGGACTGCATCGACAGGATCGCTCGGTGGAACATACGTTTAGCGCACAAGGTCCGCGATATACCTCAGCCTTCTGACATTCCTTCTCCCAGGGGTTGGGAAGTAAGGAAGAGGTGTCAGGCTAGGAGTAAGACGGACACGAACAAACGCCTCCTACGTCACATGTTTGTGACGTCATAGTTCGACAATCGTAGGAGAAGAAAAGAACTTTACTTCATCATTCCAAAGCGGAGAGGGAACGTCTTGGACTGCATTGACAGGATCGCTCGGTGGAACATACGTTTAATGCACAAGGTCTGCGATATACCTCAGCCTTCCGACATTCCTTCTCCCAGGGGTTGTGAAGTAAGGAAGAGGTGTCAGGCTAGGAGTAAGACAGACACGAACAAACACCTCCTCCAGTGCACTGTTCTATGTTTACGAGTCACTGAACAATAACACTTTAAACCATAATACATTAAATCATAAAAGATCTGCCCGTGGTGGGAGATATACTCTTACGCTCTATTCTCATAAAGGCCTTAATGCACTTCCTGCACTGACCATGAGCACTGTCTCTTTACACTGTTACTCTTCTGAGAATGATTTAATGCTTATTTTCTTATTTCCTTGCTGAGCCATCTTTCCCTATAGGAGCCCTTTGGGTTAAAGCATCTTACTTTTTCAACTAGGGTTGTAGCCTGGCTAGTAATAATAATAAAATAAATAGAGACACCCTCAACGCAACTAGTGAAAACTCTGAAGTCGGAACGAGGAGCAGCAGGTATAAAATAAAAGGGAAACTCTTCAGAAAAACTCACATGAGTTTCTGAAAGTCACTCCCTTCCTCCTACAAGAATCTATCCTAGGAAGAGAAGTCTTGATTCCAAAGAATCCACTCCTTAGGATTCTGAATTCTGAGCTCAATGCTTAGAGGTTTTAATTCTGGCTCTTCCAACCAAGAATTAGCCCAGCAGGCCTTGGTCCGAGAATATAATATCTTTCTAGTTAAGATTTATTTCTCAATATAGCGCCTGGAACAACAATGTCCCAACGCTAGACGGTCATGGTCATGTAGACATCAAAGTCTATTGTCATAGGTGGCAAAGCGTCTGCAGTGACGCTGACGCTTCGCTCCGTTGACGCACCGCCCCGCTGACGCTTCGCTACGCTCTGCTGCCTGTCATGTCGCTTGGTAGCATGCTCTGCTGCCTGGCAAACGTTGGCACGCCTGGATAGACTGACACTAGGCGCTATGAGCGGTCGGTTTGCGTTGAGAAGCAGGTACTCGAAGCGATGCATCCACCTTCTCCCACTGTTGAACATTGCGGCTGGTAGGCCTCCTGTACGACCGCGTCAAAACCAGAATCGTGACACCCAACCGCACTGCCAATGGCAGGCTGATAAGACTGCATAAACAAAGATAGTTGCTGTTTCATGTCTAACAGCAAAGACCAATTAGGATCAATCTTAGGCGACACGTATGCAGCATTTTCTTCATCGATTCCATAGCGCTCCCCACTGTCGAACACCCATCTGATGGAAGCGGCGGCACTACTTCCACGCCACATGAAACATAACACACACAGAATGATTCTAATTTTGTTTTCAGCTTCGCGCCTGAAGCGCATCCTCGCTTAATGTTAGAAAACACTATTACCTCGCCTTACCTATAGCGAGGGTGAGCGTTCTGGGGATCGACAGAAAACGCTCGAGGGGACTTCCATTCGGATCTTACAAGACTGTAACCCAGGGTTATGCCTCTCGATTCCTTTCGCCGTAACTTCTCCCCTGGGTCCGGGAGCTTGAAAGAGGTCTAAGGCTAAGATAACGACAGGTCTGAACAGAAGCACCCTCCAATGAATTGAATAAATTTCACTGCACTAATTTAGCACTAAAAATTTGCATTTTACTCTTTGGTAAAAATGATATTTTTACTATTGAAAACCAAAGTATACGCGCTCTCAAACAAAATGACCCCCGTAGAGAGGGACTTACTATTCTGTCAATGGTTTGAATGGGAATGCAAAAGTCACTGAATCCCATATAAATGCAACAAAATATCAAATATAAAATATTACCTTAATAGATATAAGAAAAGAATATCTCTATAAATTAAAACAAACCCTTATATTAAGGGGTTCCAATAAAAGGCGAATTATCACCCGTACCCATTGGAACATGTACAATTAATATACGAACAATTTTAGTATTCCAAAAAGCAACAAGTAAACGATACACAAAATCGTGCGCTACATCGATTGTAAAGAATACTGCGTCGTATATACAATAACTGAACTGTAACTTCCTTTAATCTTTGACTAAAGAAAAATACCGAAAGAACCAATTGCAAAATAAAATGTTCCTTTTATATAGTACAACTTAAAAACCTGAGTTTATAAGAAGAATGTACTATTCATAAAAATCGCTACAAAGAGAAATCGTAATATCGTAACAATACTGACAACTGCGTAACATAAATAAACTGAACGCTAGTTAACCTTTGAAAACAGATTGAAGATTATCTAAAGAAAACCTATTAAAAGGACAAAATTTTCTTAAAATAACAAAATCCTTTAACTTAATTTATAACTTGATACTTCAAAAGAAAGTACAGTATTCACTTATCATTCTTTGTAAAAAAGCAAGTCAGAATTTTAGCCTACGTCATAATGCTGTGACGTCATCAATGGACGAGATGTTTACATCCTGCCATTATGCTTTCGTGAGGTTTAAAATAGGTTGAAAAACCTTTCAATCCTACCTTTTAAGTTATAAACACGTGATCACAGATCAAACAAACAAGCGAATGCCAGAACCCGAAAATTAGGTATACATCACCAAAATACTTCTAACATCCAGGTTAATCATGAGTGAATTCCAACACTTCTTGCTCGCAAGAGCGCAGGGAAGTTCTGAAGTGGTTGGAATAGTTTGGTCTATCTACCACCAGGGCGCTAGTGTACACCTGGCATATCTGCGATTGCCACGAGATTTTGAATTTCTACGGAGCATTCTTATATAACCAGCGGGTAAGATTTATGTTTAAAATATATATCCACATTAAAACAACAAATAGTTTGTATCAGGTGTTAGAACAAATAAAGTTTAAGGGCTAATCAGAAACACACAGAGAATGGATTTGAATTGTATTTTCCTAAATATTCACACTTCAAAAAATTATTTCCAGCCACTGGAACATGGACAAGTGGTCTAAGTTTTTGTTGATCCATAAACATTTCATTCTAAGTCTTAATTGACAATAAAAATATAAAATTGAAAGTCCCTTTTAAAAGATTAACATGGTGAGAAAACAAACAATCAAGAAAAAATTAAATTTGTCCTTAGTTATCAAAAAGATTACTGTATTTCATTTGACTCAAGTGGAAAGGGGTCTTACCAGACTAAAATGCATATACTGTAATAAATTAAAAATGACAAATTCGTAGATAATTTGAATTTTTCCTAACTATACAAACCTTAGCTATTTAATATGGGTATCACTTTCGGCGCAGCTGAAATGACGAGCCATTAGAATTTTAATGAGGGTTTACTACCCCACCGGTAGTTAGCGGGGGTAGGGGAAGGTAGCTTGCTAAACCCCCCCCTCACACACACACCTGTGCTTGAGCACACTTTGCTTGGAGGTAGGACTTGAAGGGGGATAGGGCTGGCGGGCAATTTTGATTAAATAGCTAAGGTTTGTATAGTTAGGAAAAATACAAATTATCTACGAATTTGTCATTTGTTCCGTAACTGACATACAAACCACGCTATTTAATAGGGGTGACTCACCCATTAGGAAGGGGGGACATCCCAGCCAGTACTGGCTTTTGGCTTTTCCCGGGGGCTCATTATTTGAGTGTGTCAGCACTCAAAAATAAGGAGTCCCTGCACCTCGCTAGAACCTTGCTACGCAAGGACTGCGGCCTACGCAAGCTGTGTGTGAAGGTATAACAAAGAGTGACTCGTCCTAGGAAGTTGACCTGTAGTCCTTTAGATGGAAACTTTAGGCTAGGACTCTCCCAATACCACCTCATCAGGGTATGGGGATTGATTGATTGATTGAAAGTTTTCAAGGGTATGGGGACGTGACAGTATCAGCTTAATACTAGAAACACAAGGAAACATAGTTTACCTGCAGTGGTTTGAGATCAGCTGTGCAGAAAACCCAGGATGCTGCTTTCCCCAAGAGAGGGGAAGATGAAGAAAAGAATAAGGGCCAGACAAACCTTTTCATTCATGCAGACTAAGACCAGGTAACAATGCCCTCAACCTTCTGCTACTTGTCCAATAAGGAGCCTGAGGTTTTAAACCAGCTGTTGTGCAGCCACCACAGGGGCAATAGAGAAAGTATCGAGCCTCCTGTGGGTCACGTCTTGCAGGTAGTGGGCTGTGAAGGTCGTCTGACGCTTCCACACCCCAGCCTGAAGAACCTGCGTTACTGAGAAATTCTTCTTGAAGGCCAGGGACGTAGCTACGCCCCTAACATCATATGCTCTAGGGCGACGTGGCGGAGGAGGTTCTGGATTCAGGGCAGATGAATCACCCTACGAATCCATGCCAAGATGGTGTTCTTGGTGACCCTCCTCTTAGTTCTCCCAGTGCTAACAAACAACGCTTGCACCTGAGGACAGACTGCAGCCGTTCTTTTGAGATATAGCCTCAAACTCCTTACTGGGCATAGTAGGAGATGGTCTGGGTCATCTGTTACAGAACGGAGACTCGAAATCTGGAAGGGGTCGAACCGAGGGTCCACCACCCACGGATTCTGAGTCTTAGCAATAAACTCAGGGACGAATTTGAACGTTACCTCCCCCCATCCCCTTAAATAGGCGATGTCATATGAGAGACAATGAAGTTCACAGACTCGCTTGGCCGAAGCCAAAGCTAGTAGGAACACTGTCTTTCAAGTTAGGTGGCGATCTGAAGCCTGGCGTAATGGTTCATAGGGAGGTCTCTTAAGAGACCTGAGAACTCGAACACCATTCCATGGAAAAGGTCTCACTTCCGACTGAGGGCAGGTAAGTTCGTAACTTCGTATGAGTAGGGAAAGTTCCAGCGAAGAAGAAATGTCCATTCCTTTGAGCCTGAAGGCTAGACTTAAGGCTGAGCGATAGCCTTTCACCGCCGAGACTGAGAGGCGCATTTCTTCCCGCAAATACACAAGGAACTTCGCTATTGCTGGAATAGTGGCATCGAGTGGAGAGATACCCCTTCCACAACACTAACAACAGAAGATTTTCCACTTTGCCTGGTAGACAGATGCGGATGATTTTCGCAAATGTCCAGACATCCTGATCGCAACTTGCGAAAATCCTCTCTCAGCGAGGAGATGCTGGATAATCTACACGCGTGAAGTCGTAGGGAAGCTACGGCTTTGTGGAAGATGTTGGCATGTG
This sequence comes from Palaemon carinicauda, assembly GCF_036898095.1. Classification (NCBI taxonomy): domain Eukaryota; kingdom Metazoa; phylum Arthropoda; class Malacostraca; order Decapoda; family Palaemonidae; genus Palaemon; species Palaemon carinicauda. The sequence continues at coordinate 182,309,831 of NC_090726.1, forward strand.
ATTGTCTGAGTAGATCGTGTCGCAAAGGGAGTTCTCTCGGAAGTTCCATTAGGAGTTGCAAAAGGTCTGGAAACCATTCCGCGTGATGCCATAACGGAGCTATGAGGGTCATTGAAAGACTGACCGATATTCTGGTCTTGCTGAGCACCCTCCTCATCGGACAGAACGGGGAAAGGCGTAAACATCGATGTTGTCTCACCGTTGTTGGAAGGCATCTTGCCAGAGCGCCTTGGGATCCGGGACTGGGGAGCAGAACAGCGGAAGCTTGAAGTTCAGAGCTGTTGCGAACAGATCCACAGTCGGGGAACCCCACAAAGTCAGGACTTTGTTGGCTACTAGATGATCCAAAGACCACTCGGTACTCACTATCTGAGACGCTCTGCTCAGACTGTTGCCGAGCACATCCCTCTTGCCTGGAATGAAACGTGCCGATAGTGGAATCGAGTGTACTTCGGTCCATCTCAGTATCTCTACTGGAAGATGGGATAGCTGCTTCGAAAAGGTACCTCCTTGCTTGTTGATGTAAGCCACCACTGTGGTGTTGTCGGTCATCACCACCACAGTTGGAACTGTTGAAGAGCCAAGAAAACTGCCTTCATCTCTAGAAGATTTATATGGAGGCACTTCTGATTCTGACCACAGGCCTGAGGTCCTGTGGTGCAGAACGTGGGCCCCCCACCCTTTCTTTGAGGCGTCCGAAAACAGCATCAAATCCGGGGGGAGGACGAGAAGATCCACTCCTCTTCGTAGTTTCTCGTCTGTCACCCACCACTGGAGGTCCATCCGTTCCGCAGGTCCCATAGGAATCATGACGTCCGGGGAATCGTAACCTTGATACCAGCGGGATTGAGTCGCCACTGGAGGAATCTCATCCTGAGGCAACCGTTGGGAACTAGACGAGCTAAAGATGAGAGGTGACCGAGGAGACGTAACCATGATTGGGCTGGAAGTTCTTCTCGTCTGAGAAAAGGGCTTGCGACCTTCCTCAGCCTTGCTATCCTGTCGTCTGATGGGAAGGCTTTGTGGAGATTGGTGTCTATAATCATGCCTAGGTACACCAGTCTTTGAGTGGGAAGCAGAGAGGACTTCTCGAGATTTACCATGATCCCCAGATCCTGGCAAAGTCCCAGAAGTTTGTCTCGGTGTTGAAGAAGGGATGACGCCGAGTCTGCTAGGATCAGCCAGTCGTCCAGATAACGGAGGAGACGGATGCCGATCCTGTATGCCCACGTCGATATTAGGGTGAACACTCTGGTGAAAGTCTGTGGTGCTGTGGAGAGACCGAAACACAGCACCTTGAACTGGTACTCCTTGTTGTCTAGGCTGAATCTTAAGTACTTCCTTGAAGACGGATGGACTGGGATCTGGAAGTACGCGTCCTTCAGATCCAGTGTACACATGAAGTCTTGTGGTCTCACTGGAAGTCTGACCGTGTCTGCGGTCTCCAGACGCCTTCTATACAAGAAAGAGTCGACTGAAGAAGCCTGGGGACCCGTCGAGGACCTCGTGGAGAGCGCCCTTCTTCAACATGGTCTGGACTTCTGCCCGAAGGGCTTGCCCCCTTGCTGATCCCATGGCAAGGGAGCTCAATGACACTGGATTCATCGTCAGGGGAGGTAGAGATGTTGTGAACGGGACGCGATATCCCTGACTGATTTCGGAAATCCTCCAGGAATCGGCCCCGAGTTGCTGCCACCTATCTGCGCAACTTTGTAGGCATCCCCCTACTGGTGGACATGCAGGGGGACTGCCAATCCTAGCGTTTGCGGCCTCGGCTGCTCCCTCTAGGATTTTTCCCTCCCCTGGAGGACTTCTTGCCTTTCCTGTCCTTGACAGGAAAGGGCTTAGACACCACTGTCTTCGCTGCCATTGTCGGTTTCATGGTCTTGTTAGGACGGGGCTGCTGAGGCGCTGGAGGCTTATAGGGCTTGGATGTCAAAGCCCTATGTAGGAGGAAGTCTTGGTGGGACTTCCTCCACCTCTCGGCAGCATGTCCCACGTCTTTGGGCTCAAACAGATTCGTTCCCTCCACGAAAGAATGTCTGAGCCTGCTTATCTCGGTGCAAGGGACCTTCTGATGGAACCTCTCAGCCACTGCATCCCGACGTTTCAGGATGGTGTTCCCCCACAAGTTCGAGACTTGGTGGGCCAGAAACTCGATCGTGCGAGTGCCTGAGAGGAGGAAGGTTTCCATAGCTTTCCTGGTACGTTCTTTGGAGAAATTCTCCGAACGTATCAGGATACCTAAGGTCCCTAACCAGATATCCAGCCACGAAGTGGCCTGCATAACACACTTCGCAACCTTCTCCTGATTAAGGATCTCAGTCGCCGAGAATGAGACCTGCCAGTTGGAGAGTCTCTCAAGAGGGACTCCCCTGGTAAGCTCTTCCAAAGAATGGTGAAGAGGAAGAGCTAAACAAGGCTCTTCTAAGATCTCGAAGTACCTCCTCTGCTGTACGCGAGGAGGTGGGAGAAGCTTGTTGCCGGCACTGGATCGGCTGGAGGAGGCTAACTCAGAGAGCTGGAGCGGGATCTTGTCCCTGGTACTCTTAACCACCTGAGACCAGGGCAGAGCCGCACTGGCCTCAGAAGGCTTTTGAGTCCCAAAAACTCGGTCCAAGACCGTGTCTTTGCCCTCTCGAGGGGGAATCTCTGGGTCAGCAAACCCATTAAGAGACCTCATAAGAGTAAGAACCTGACAAAATGCATATTCTGACTCCTGTAGCTCTCCTCCGGATGTTGGACTCGCAGCGAAGTCTCCTGTCCCCAAAGGCTCTTCTTGGGGAGAATTGCGGACGTTCTCCGTGTGACTGGCTGGCTCTGTCCTAAGTCTTGTCGAGGATTTTGAAACTGTTTAAGAGTCCTTCGACTCCCTCCTGGGAGGGATGCAGGACTCCAACAACGACGGAGGTAGGCTCTTTTCCGCCCCTACCCGGGAAGACTTTTCAGCGCAAGGTGGGGTTTCCCTCATTGGTGCGATGGGGGAACGTCTCACCTCACGTGACTCCCCTGAGGACCGGAAATCCTCGTCCGACAGGGAGGGAGAAAAAGTCTGGAGGGGGAGGGAGCCTGCCTCGAAGGCTTACGAGGAGACAGCTTAGTTCTTTGAGAAATCACCGCGTCCGAAACTCCTCTTTTTCTCTTCCGGGGGGTAGACGCACCCAAGGATTTGTGGCCCAATTCAGAGAGAACAGGCTTGAAAGCCTGCGCAACCGCTCTGACTAGTGCTCCAAACTATGGCTGCTGGCTGGGGGGGGGGATGTGGCGATGACGACCTTGCCGTGCGCTGTGCTGCAGTCTTGTGTGCAGGAGGGTATTGGTAATCGCGCTGGCGCTCGCACGATGGGGAATACCCGGGTCGCGTGCGGGGAACTGCTGATGCGCATGCGAGTGCGCGCAGGCGAGCGATGTCGCGTAGAAGCGTGCACAGAAGGCTGATTGTGCGCTCGCGTGGGCGCGCAGGATCAGGATGATGGGCCCGAGGGTGTGCGGGCAAGAGATCGCGCACCCCAGATGTTGTAGGGCGCGCGCACAGGAGAGATATCCCTTGCACGCGAGCACGCAGTTGGAACCTGTGTGCGATGGCGCTCCTCCAAAGAGGAGTCTCTGTAAGTGAACTCCCCCAAGGGGAAGAATCACCGGCAGGAGACACTGTTGGACTTAGTTTCTCCCTCGTAGGGTTAAGCAGGAACGGGAGAAACTAAGCCTTCAGCTACTGCGGGATGAGAAGAGGCAGAGGTATTAGGAGATACCGCATTGGATACCTCTGACACCACAACGTCGACAATGGACAGAGGATCAACCTCTGCCAAAGTCGGCGATTGCTTGACAGCGGCACCCAATCGGATGATATCAAGATGTGCTTCCTTGGAGGGCGAACCCTCGAGCCCCAAAGAAGACCAAAGCTGAAACAAATTAGATAAATTCAAATCCTCCCCCGGGGGGAGAAGTGGAGCTGCCTCGCTAGGGGAGGCAACACCATCTCTCGAACCCCGAGTTCGGGAAACAGAACCACGGTCTATGCTACCACTATCACACCGTTGACCTCTACAGTAAGGGCAAAGGGTGTGAGGGTCTGTCTCGACCCCCGACATGAATGTTTCACAGGGGCGGTCGGGTAATCCAGGACAGGTGCGCATATTCGCAGAGGCCAACTTCACACTTAAACCTGATGAAGAAAAAGCAAAAAGACATTAATGGCTGTCAAGAAAGGCGAGGGTGAGAGCGGACATGTCCGACTACCACCCGAGCCGAGAGCAAAGTGAGCTAAAGCACAGGTGTGTGTGTGTGAGGGGGGGGTTAGCAAGCTACCTTCCCCTACCCCCGCTAACTACCGATGGGGTAGTAAACCCTCATTAAAATTCTAATGGCTCGTCATTTCAGCTACGCTGAAAGTAATACCCCTATTAAATAGCGTGGTTTGTATGTCAGTTACGGAACAAAATGTTAATTACTTCCGCCTTTCAACAAATATTCATACTAGAACCATAAGGAGACATTTTTTCATAAAGTTAATAATTATTTTCAAAATCAACCTAGAATAAGTGAATTACATGACACATACTCATTGGCCTTCTTTGAGTAAAAAAGAATTAAGGCATTTATGAACATACAGCTGAAGGCTTCTCAAATCAAACAATAACAACTGCCTAAGTACTGTACTGTACTAATAGAATACATCCATACAAAACAACTTTACCAATTCAGTTTAGTCAGTCAAAAAATAAGAAAATGATTTGTTCACATTTCTAATGTCACATGAGAACTCATGTAGCCTAAGACAACTATTAACTTCTAAATAAAGCAAGTGACAATTTATGGCAGAATGTCGCCAAAATGCTTAACATTTATTTTCTAGCTTGCACAAGGAAGAATTTACTGATGTAGATTTTTGTGGGCTCTTGAGATTGCCAGCTCACAAAACTTCATCAGGCAATATGAACAAGTTTAGGGCTTCCCCCGTGTGGTGCACTCGTTTGTGGGCTTTGAGATTGAACAGTCGTGGAAATCTCTTTGAGCAATATGGACACTTGTAGGGTTTCTCCCCTGTGTGCTTTGCTCGTTCATGGTACCTGAGAGTACCCTTTTGGTTAAAACTTGAGGGGCAATATGCACATTTGTAGGGTTTTTCTCCAATGTGAGTTCGAATGTGGGAACGTAACGGGCTCAGTTGTATGAAGGCTCTTCACCCGTATGTCTCCGTATGTGGCGTTTAAGGTTATACTTCTTATGAGTACGGAAGTCACAGTAAGAACATGAGTACTTTTTGGCACTAGCCACAGGCCTCCTCTTTCTGCTAACACCCCTTCCTCTGAGGATTTCTTGTCCCAGCACCTGATTCATCTGCGGAAGTTGTCCAGAGTCTTGAGTGGGAAGGTCGACAGAAGATGACATATCCTGACTATCACCACTGGCAAAGACTTTACCCCGAGAAGATCTCGTTATGACACCTCCATCGAACACCCCTCGTATTCCAGAAGGACTGGCTAAGACTTCTAAAACAGGATCAGGATGAGGATGAGTTACAGGAGACGGTTCCGAGACACCATCCTTTGCATCATCTAACCTGGGTGTTGAAAGGCCACAAGTACCTCGAGACACATCTCCAGAATGATCCCCTAACCCACCATATTCAGACTCAAGAATGTCAGTTACATGATCATTATCTAGAATATCTCCCTTGACCGAGGTTTCAACCACACTGACCGTTACCGCAGAACACAGAGGCTTTTGGGGTAGGTCAAACAACCTGTCTTCTTTGACTCTATTATCTCTATCTTCAGACCTCAATGACTCGTGAGAATCATTGTTCCTGGATTGGGAGGAGCTTGTCAGGTAATTGTTGCTTTCACCTCGTCTCCTCCTCTTTGGAGATGGGCTGTCTGAACTCGATCTGGAACTCAGCAGACCCTCATTGGAAAGTTTACTGGATCCTAATTCACTGAACGCTGCAGGTTCGTTGGGTAACTTAAGACCCTTGACTTGTAAAAGTTCTGCCACCTTAATCAACCTCGATAAGTCCCTGTGTGCCACCGAGACGACGCCTTTGTACATGAAAGTAAGTAGAGACTCGAGCACATCGCACTTGACGTCCGACAGCACGATCACTGGATGTTTACATGGGGTGTTCTCAAAGACCTTCTCAAAGTACTCGCTACAGGTGGACAACACAAATTTATGCACTTGGTAAAACCTTCCCTCGCATGACACGGTCACATCTGTGTATTTGTCCTTTCCCCTCCAGAGGAGGGACGCCAGTGCATCACAAAATGTTGCCCCATGGTTGTCCCAGTTCAAGGAGAGCAATTCTGTGTCACCCATTTTTCCTATTTTCAAAAGCACTATCAAAGATGCGCTCACGTTATAAGTACGATCTATCGACGAAGAGGCAATAAAAATCTAATGTAAGATTTCAATATATTGTATCAAAATAACTTGTACACTTGCATGGAAACGCTCGTCACTCGTGACACATCCGCAGACTTTAAACAATGTTTCGTTCGTGACGTCAGACCAAAACAAACGTTTGAACTTCATCTATATATCTTTAAAAAGTCTTTTTTTATAGTATTCACTAATTATATTATGAGATGGAATATAAATATTTTGTATGAATCAAAATATCTGTAGTTTTTATAAAAAAAATTTAAGAATAATAATTAAATTTGATGGTTCAGGTTCAGGTTCTGGGGTGAGACATAGCTTTTACAACGGCGCCTCTAAAGCTTATCTTCTTGTACTGTTTTGTCTTTTCTTCCACATTATGTTCAATACTTCTTTTTTCTTTTCTATATTTGTTTCACTGTCTATCTCTTACAATTTCCTCTCTCTCTCTCTCTCTCTCTCGCGCACGTGTATGGTCACGGTTTAAAGAGCTCCTCTTTAAATGGCTATTTTTCGTGGTTATAATAGTGGCTGACATAGAATGGTGATTAATTCTTGAAGTTGAATGTGCAGTGACAATGATAGTGATATAGTGATTACTTACACCTAATGTGAACATAGTTAATATAGCAATTCAAAACTGTTAAATCTGAGTAAGAGACCCCTACACAAATTTTTCCTTTTCCGCGCATGCGCAGTAAACACCTTATGACGTCAAGACTCTAAAACTGTGTTGTTTCTCTTGAATACCGAATATCGTTTCTTGATATTTTAGAATACTGTAGTTATTATAGTGTTCATCTTACAAAAAACCAAATATTTCAGTAAGAAAATTGAAATATGTATCCAGACACTGCTAATGAAGTAGGAGAAGAAATGCGGAGAGAAAACAGAGAGAGAGGCAATACTCTTTTATCGTCGCTGAACAGTCCTTCACGGCAAACACTTGCCAGATGCACAAAAAGCGAACTCCAAAAGCATTGCAGTCAACTAGGACGAGGTATCTGGACGAATAAAGATGCCTTAATTGATAAACTAATGGAGCATTATGAAAATATTGGAGAAAATCATCCATCGCATGCTCCCAGCCAAGATAGAGACCGTGACTTACAGATATCAAACCCGGTGTAACGATCTGGTTTTCCCCCCGTCCGAAATTCCCCCCGGGGGAAATATGGCCCAGGATATATATCCCCCCGGGGGAACTTTGTCCCAGGATAATATTCCCCCCTCTGGGCCAAGATTCCCCCTCTGCTTGGTGGAAGTAACCATTATTTATTTTTTTTTTTGTTTGCCATGGAATTCAATGGGATTTCATAGAAAAGCTGCACAAATTGCAAGACAATGAAAGGTTACATTTAAGCATTAAATTGAGGTCACAACATATTGCTTGTATGAAAAAGAACAATGAATTTTAAGCGTGCTGCTCAGTTTCTTGGTGAATCCGTATCAAACTCCATGCAATATTGCTTAGAAAACAAGCTTGCTGATTTCGAAGGATGTAAGGGAACAATCAAATTCTTTAGTATATATATCCTCAATTCAAGAAATTTGTGCAGACGTAACTTTAAATCTCCAAATGCAACGAAAAAAAATTGCCTGTTTGTTTAAAGAATTTATTGATGAAGGCTGATATTGGGATAGTCCAAGAGGTTGTGACCTGGGAAGTTTTGTGACCTTGGAAGGGGGTCCGGGGGCTTGCCCCCGGCTAGGGGCTGTGACCTGGGAAGGGGGTCCGGGGGCTTGCCCCCGGCTAGGGGCTGTGACCTGGGAAGGGGGTCCGGGGGCTTGCCCCCGGCTAGGGGTTGTGACCTGGGAACTACTAGGTTAGGTTAGGTGGGTTTGTTAGGTTCTGTACCCTTTTACAAATCTCAAATGTGTTAAATGATCATGATTGGCCTATGTTCAGCCACTTACATGATCCATATGTTTTACCAACTGGTTATCTTGTTCTTATTTAGCATTTCTGACCATTATTATTGCTGTTTATGACATTTCCCCAACCTAAAAACCCCGGTTTCCCACTCGGTTCCCCCATAATCTCTGGTAACACAACTGAATTGGTATCATCTCCTTTCTCATCCATAGTGCTTCTTAGCATCAAGTGTATTTTTTATTTCGCGCTGGACAGTACGAAAGAAGAGTAAGGTTTTCACAATATATATATATATATATATATATATATATATATATATATATATATATATATATATATATATATATATTTCCTAATATTTTGTCAAACTTACCGTTGATTATTTAATTCATGAAAATAGTTTCTCTGTAAGGGAGGGTGGGGGGAGAAATGGCATAGGGGGGGGGGGAGAAATGGCATAGGGGGGGAAAAATATCCCAGGGCTGAAATTCCCCCCGGGGGAATAACAGCCCGGGCTGCTTTTCCCGGGGGGGGAAATCGATCCTAGGCTATTTTTCCCGGGGGGAATTTCAGTCAGGGGGGAAAAATTTCCTGCTACACCGGCACAGTTATATCAAAGGTTTGAAACTTTTGTTAGAGAGACAGAAAACAACTTCTATGTTATAAATAACTCTTTAGCCGATAAGGAGAGAATAATAGGAGAGCTACAAACTAAATTATTCCTTGCTGAAGAAAAAATCAGACATCTACAAGAAAGCCTTCAAAATAAGTACGGATCATGTCCCTCTGAAGCCATCACTCCTCCATTGAATGGGAAAAATGTATTACTCATTGGAGATTCCTGTCTAAAGGAAGTTAAGTCTAGTGACCTTTAAGATAGTGTCATGGTAAGAACCCTACCAGAAGCAAATATGGACTTACTAAAATCTTGGGTAATGGAAAAGCTGGAACATTCACCTAAAGAATGCGTCATTTATTGTGGAACTCAAGATCTACTCGTCGAGGATATTACAGTGGAGGGAATTATCGACAATCTGGGCACCGTTATTGCCGAACTCAAAGAGAAAAATCAAGAAATAGAGGTAAAGGTCTGTGAGCTTGTACCATCAATGAAAACAAATAATTTACCTGAAAGGATAACCGAATATAATATCAAAATGGAAGAATGGTGTAATAAAAATGGAGTTACGTTGATCAAAACACAAAAATTCTTCAAGCTAGGAACTGGCGACCTAGATATTAACTGTTACGATGGCCAAAATGATAAATGCTATGATTTACTTAAAAGAGTAGGTGCCATTAGATTGGTAGATGCCATTTCCTCTGTATACTTAGATAATTTTGTTTGTTCCAACTGGAAAGCTGTTAAATCAAATTTATGTAGTTTTAACAATAATATTCTCGGAACTAATGCAAGTACAGAATTGTTGGCAAATCGAGTGAAAAGGGGAAGAAATATAACGAGGCCCCAACAAAATAAAAACAAGTATTTTAGGAAAGAGAACCTCTCTCGAGGGGGACATGCCAATTCTCAAACGCGTTCTAGATATAATAATGATAGTAATGGCTCAGGCTATACTTATAGAAATAACAAAACTGGCAACTATAGTAATCATAATACTAGAGGTAATAGATATGGCTGTTATAACTGCGGTGAATTCAATCTCCAACAATCGAACTGCAGATTTGATCATAAACTAAGATGTAACATATGCTATGAATTTGGTCACAAAAGTAGATTATGTGAACAAAACCCCAACTACTAGGATCTTGGCCAGGAAGATGGTGCCGACAGGAAGACCTCTCCTAGATTCAGTGATATGTTAACGGTAGTCCATATTAATGCCCAATCCTTGTTAAGTCATAAACTTGAAATAGAACTTATGTTAAACGAACAAAACATTGATATTTTATGTGTTAGCGAAACATGGTTATACACTAATATAAGTGACGCATTTATAAATATTCCCCTATATGATGTCTACCGTCAGGATCAAGGTCGGGGTGGAGGGGTATGTATATTTGTCAGAAACTATTTGAAGGTCACCGAAATAAATTTAACGATCGAAAAATGTGAGGGTGTAGAAGACAAGTGGATCTCGATTCAATATCGCAAGTTTCCTTCTGTTATTGTAGGATGCGTATATCGCCATCCCAAAGCACCGGCAACCTCTTTTGATTATATCTCTGATATTTTTAAAGAAATTATTTTACGAAATAAGCATATATTTATCTATGGGGACTTTAATGATGATCTGCTAAAGACCGAGAATAAAATGTCTAAACTAATTAAAAAACTAAATTTCGATCAGATAGTAAACAAACCTACTAGAGTTACTCCTACATCAGCGTCTTTAATTGATCTCGTAATAACAAATGCTAAACTTATGATAACAAAAATTGATATTATACCAAGCTTGGTGGCAGACCACGAGACAATCTTAACTCATCTGAATATTCGTAAGCCAAAAAAGAAACCTGTTTTAAAAACTTTTAGATGTTTGCAAAATTACTCTCCAGACTTTCTTTGTGACCTCCTCATGAATAACGTAAATATATTAAATGGTATTTTAAATACTGACAATGTAAACAACCAAGTTGGAACTTTAAACGACGTCTTTACAGCTTGTCTAAACATTTGTGCTCCGGTTGTAACGAAAGAAATCGTTCGTCCCCTTGCGCCCTGGATAACAGATGAAATAAAGCGAGACATGAAAGAAAGAGACAGACTGAAGAGTGAGTTAAAAAATCAAACTTTTAACATCTTTCTGAGAGAAAAACATAAAGACCTGAAGAAGAGAGTAAACTCAAAGTTAGCGGCAAGCCGTAAGCAGTTTTACAAAAGCGAATATCTGAAAGCTAAAGGCAATGTCTCTGCAACTTGGAAAATAACAAAAAATATGCTATTTAATGGTCAACAAACAGAGATGAGCTCTATGCTATTGCCAGCAGTAACTGATGTACACTCCAAGGCTGAAAAATTCAATGATTTTTTCGCTGAGGTCGGGAAAAAAACTTTCGAAAAAAACCCAAGAGGAAATTAGGAAATATAATATCTCTACTGAAACAGTACGTAATATTCCAGTTAGAGAATTAGATATTTTTAAGCCTACTCCTGTTGATTGTAATACTGTCATATTAATTATAAAAAATCTTAAAAACACAAATGCCTTTGGATCTGACGGGATTAGCTTGCGTTTCATTAGGGATGGGTTATATATTATTGCATTTTACCTTACAGTTATAATTAACACATCCATAGCCACTAAACAGTATCCGGACTTATGGAAAAATCCCCACGTAATTCCTGATTTTAAGAGTGGTGATATGGAAAACATTTCCAATTATCGTCCTATATCTTTGCTACCGGTATTGTCAAAAGTTCTGGAAAAAATAATTGCTATTCAATTAACTGATTTTTTAGAGACAAATGGTCTAATCTCACAAAGTCAACACGGCTTTAGGCCAAAATTATCAACTGAAACGGCTCTATTAAAAGTATCAGATAAGATTTATAATAACATGGATAATAAGAAAGTCTCACTACTCCTTTTACTTGACCTCTCAAAAGCCTTCGATAGCGTGAACCATAACATATTATTTGATAAATGTACATCACTAAGTATAGATCCACTTTGGTTTATGAATTACCTACATAACAGATCCCAGTCAGCTAGAATGGGGCAAACTGTGTCGTCCCAAAAAAATGTAGAGTTTGGTGTGCCCCAGGGCTCTATTCTTGGTCCAATACTCTTTGCAATTTATGTCAATGATCTGGTCAAATCACTACCCGGCTGTTTTGTCATCCAATATGCCGACGACACCCAGATCTTAATTGAAGGAAATGTAAATGAAATAGACGAACTAATTCATAGGGCAGAATACATACTAAAGAAGGCCAAATACTACTTCTTAACTAATGGTTTGCTTCTTAATGAGAAAAAAACACAATTCATTTTTATAGGTTCCCGACAATATATATCAGAAATTGGAGATAATGTACAAATAGATTTTAATGGAAATAAGATTAAACCCATGAAAGCTGTAAAAAATCTAGGGGTTTATTTTGACAGATATATGACGTTTGAAACGCATATAGATGAAATTTATAAGAAAGTGATGGGCACTTTAATTTATTTAAATAGAGTAAAAGACTCATTTGATTCCTCTACGCGTAAAATAGTTGCTCAGTCGCTGGCTATGAGTATAATCAACTACTGTTTAAGAATTTGGGGAGTAACTGGCTCTACACAAATGAAAAGGGTTCAAAAACTTCAAAACTTTGCCGCCCGAGTGGCTGTTGGTAATGTAAAAAAACATGACCACATATCCCCTTACCTCAAAAAATTAGAATGGTTAAAGATAAAAGACAAATATACCATAGATGTCTGTAATTTGGTATTCAAAACAATACGTAAAATAACTCCTGAATGGTTATACGATTTTCCAACAGTACACGTAGTTAATGGGGTTTCTACTCGACAGCAGGAAAATCTATATGTAGAAAGGGCGAAAACAGAGATAGGCTCCCGCCAGTTTAGAGTTCGAGGCCCAGCATTCTACAATAAAGTACCTGGCACAATTAAACAAAAATCCTCTCTCGCTGCTTTTAATGTAAACTTAAAGAAACTAATTTTAAATGGTCCCGATTAATGTAAGAATGTTATGCTTAATTGCCTTATTAAAAGTGCTTTTGAAGGCACTACTGTACTTCTATAGATGTTGGAATTAGTTTTAGATGATATTTATGGATAAGATGGCTTTTATTTACAAATTAAGATTTCCTTATAATCTAGTATGCATATTTGATTACTATGTGTTATTTTAATACGATTTGTACATGACTTGTTTTTAACACAACTTATGTGGTCTATGACAATGTATTTCAATATTCGGCAAAAGTAATTTTTACTCACTATATTCTATGTAAATACTTTCTGATTCCATGATATTCTTTTATTACTGATGAATTATTTCAATTACAAAGTTTTAGCCGATTTGTTGATTCTTAAAACAACTTTTGTATGTCTAAAATAACAAATATTTGAACTATTTGTAAGATGACTCTACTAATTGTAGCCTTATATTTTATGAATACCCAATGTAAATATTGGAAATAAAGAATTATTATTATTATTATTATTTACTCTTGTTGTATATTCTCTTAAACTATTCTCATCTGTCCTAAAGTATTTTACTTCCTCCCATCTTCCTTTATTAAAATTTTTATTCTGGTCACTCATGAATTCCAGTTCTGTAGTGATCAGATTATGATCTGAGATGTCAAAGTTCAATTTTTCCTCGTCTATAATCATTTCCCTAAAGTTTTTATACATTTGTTCGTTTACTAGTACATAGTCTATTACACTTTTTTGTTGCAATCTTTTCCATGTATAAATACCTTTACATCTTCAATCTCCATTCAATAGGACTAACCCATGTTCATTCATCCAATCAAGAATCATTTCCCCGTTCCTGTCTAAATTCTGGTAACCTAAAAATCCTACATGACCGTTGAAATCCCCTAATATCATCAATGCCTCTTCTTCATTTAGATTTCTAATAATTCTTTCACATTCCTGTTTTATTATCTTATCCCTACTTTTGTCTTCTTCAGTATTCCATGCTGAAAAATAAACCAACAATAATCTAAATGTATGCTTATAAGCATTACACTTAACATGCAACAGGTCTTTATTTTTAGTTTCTATCTTTTCCAATTCTAGACTGTCACTATTTCTATAAAGTATCATCAAACCTCCTCCTTTTTTATCATCCATATTCCTCATATTTTCTACTTTTTTAACACCCTTACTTAAATTTAATCTATCTAACTTTTGGTGTGTTTCTGTCAAGCAAAAAAGTTAATTTTCTACTATTTAATTCCTTCTCAACTTCCATCAGTTTTTGTTTTGTTAAGCATTGTATGTTCAACAAGTAAATCTTAAAGTTTTCTTTTATTTTGTGTTTATATTCTTCTTCTTTCCTTAAAGTTCTTGTGTGTCTCCCTCATTCTGACGAAAATTTTCCCTTCTGTGCAATTTTCCTTTCTTTATGAACCATCCATCTTCACCATTTTGTCTCTTTGTTTGTAATTCTTCCCTTAAGCGCCCATCTTGCTCTCTCTCTCTCTCTCTCTCTCTCTCTCTCTCTCTCTCTCTCTCTCTCTCTCTCTCTCTCTCTCTCTCTCTCTCTCTCTCTCATCGTTAGATCTGGCGCTATAAAGATTCTACTTTCTCTTGTTTCTGGACAATTTCTAAGGTTCTTAGCCTTTCCTATAATTGTCCACTTCTCTCTTTCACTTTTCATTTTTACTAGTAATGGCCTAGGTTTATTTCTTTGGTTTCTAACCTCTTGGCTATCAGCTGGTCTATTACCTATTTCCAACCTACCTAACCTGATTGTTTCCATTACTTCAACTCCAGTTACCCCTATATTATCTTTGAACAGTCGCTCACACCTATCCTTATCCTTTCTTTGTTTTTCCTCTGTGCTTCCTTCTATGCATTCCTCGACCTTATATATTATCAGATTATTTTTCCTCTTTTCCTTTTCCATTATCTCTTTAACCTCTTCTCTAACTTCTTCCCTAATGGCTTCTATTGGCATATTAACTCGTCCTACCTGTGCCGAACCTATCGAGTCCTTTATTTCTATTATTGCGTGTTCCAGCACCTGCAGCCTATCCATTAGCCTATCATTAATCTCCTTTATCTTTTAATACTCAACCTTCATATTCCTATATGATCCCCTACATTCTCTACAAAACCAAGTGAGACTTTTGTTATTCTGCAGCACTTTGTAATCTTCCCTGCCAGTTTTTACACAACCATTGTGGAACCAAGACTCACAGTAGTCACAGGCGATTCCATACTGTTTCTTTGTTACCTCTCTGTCGCACATGGCACAGTCAGCCGGTTCCCTTTCCATTTCTTCTTCTGATGAGGTTTCTACATCCTCGTTCCTCACCATCTTCACTTTCGGCTTCGTTCCAGTCTTGCCTTTATTATCCATTTTCGATTTTGAGCCCATAACAGCTTTAAGTCCTTAATTTTCTTCACTTACATCAATTAACACAGGAGCGAGAATTGAGAATCCGGGTCGTTGAATTTTTAAAATTATCCTCAAATTTACCTAAAAGAAGCAATAATCGTACACAGTAACTCTATGTGTAAACGTATTTAGCCAAGTTATAAGAATATCCATAACATTTTGCACGATTTGTGTTAAAAATCTATCAGATTATTGGCTAAAACTGGTTCCAAATTTATCATAAAAAGCAATAATCGTACACAATAACACTATGTGGAGACGTATTTATCCCTGATATATGATTATCCATAACATTTTGTACGATTTGTGTTAAAATTTACCAGATTATTGTCTAAAATTGCTACTAATAATACGGTCCATCAAGCATTTGAATATTTAAAAGAAAATGCTGTGTAAAAATTGGAAACTCTCATTCATTATATGAATAATTAAACAGAGGGGTACCCCAGGGGAGTTTACTGGGCCCAGTTTTATTGTGTATCTATGTTATTAGTCTATCAGAAGTACTACAGGAGCATGAAAGGAAGTTTAAACCATTTGCAGATTATATACAATTTTAATGAAAAGGTGGACAAGCTGACAAAGATTATGGAAGCAATTAAGTTAATATTTCAAACACTGATGGACGCAAACATGAGAAAATGACATATGCTGACAAAGGAAAAAATCTTCTAGTATTAAATTTGTAGATTATATACAATTTTACTGAAAAAGTGGACAAGCTGACAAAGATTGTGGAATCAATTAAGCTAACACGTCAAACACTGATGGACCCAAAAGTATAGAAAATTACATATACTGATAAAGTCAAGGGAAAAATCTACTAGTAATTAGATGAAATAGAATCACGAACAGGGAAGATGATGTTGAACATGCACTAAAGATTAAACCAGTTCTCAATACGAGGTCAACTTCAAGTGGAAATGCTGGTGAAAAGATCAGCGAGGAGGAAGTCAACAGAGTTCAATCTATGGTTGCCAACACAGAGATGATAAAAATGAGAAAATTAAAACCTAAAATAATGATTATGCAAAGTATACGATGGTGAAGATGAAGTGGTAAATGCTTTTATTTTAAAGTAATTGTTACCTGGGCCAGATTTTAATTATATAAGAGGAGATAAGGTGCGATGGGGTATTTGTAACATGTGATATGTGCCACATAATCACTTATCTCTCACAAAGGTAAGGACATTTTAGAAAAAAAGATTGCAAGTTCAAGACTAATGACAAATAGAATATATAAACTGCACTAAGTTGAACAAACCTGGTGATTATATACTGAATTCAAGAAATTGCAAAGCTTATGATTTGGAATTGAAGAAATTGGCAGAAAATACGGACCTTGGACACTATGAAAATATTTAATCTGTTATAAAAACAATTCATATTAAATGATAAATGATAAATATTTTGTTCAAGAAGAAACAGAAGACTTTCTTGTTCTCTTAAGTGTTACAATAATGAGGATTCGACAATAAACACCAGTTTTGTAGTGCGATCTGCAAAGTACCTAAGATTGTATACAATAAACTGATTGTATAGGTCCTATAGAGAGTAGAGTTCCTCTTCATGATTGGGCTAGAAAATCAGTCAAAGTGAATTCAGTAAACTTTCTTATTACCAGGATTGACTACTGCAACTCCATTTACCACAAGCTATCAAAAGTGCAACTTGGGAAATTAAAAAACATAATAAACAGTGGAGTAAGACTGATAAAAGGTGTCCCACCCCGAGAATGGATTAATCATATGCAAATTGATTTATACTAGCTGCTTATTAAAGCCAGAACAGAGTTTAAAATATGTACAATAACCCATCAAGCTATCAGGACCGGACGTCCAAAATATCTAAGAGAATGGGTACATATCGTACAGCCAATAAATCGTGTTGACACGAGAATAGTTACAGATGGTTTCAAAGCCAAGCGCCATTTTGCCCAGGCGGTGAAGCCAAGCGCCATTGTTGGGCCGGGCGATGAAGCCAAGCGGGCCAGGCAATGAAGCCAAGTGCCATTGTTGTGCTGGGCGATGAAGCCAAGCGGGCCAGGCGGTGAAGCCAAGTGCCATTGTTGGGCCGGGCAGTGAAGCCAAGCGGGCCAGGCGGTGAAGCCAAGCGCCATTGTTGGGCCGGGCAGTGAAGCCAAGCGGGCCAGGCGGTGAAGCCAAGCGCCATTGTTGGGCTGGGCGATGAAGCCAAGTGGGCCAGGCAATGAAGCCAAGTGCCATTGTTGTGCTGGGCGATGAAGCCAAGTGCCATTGTTGTGCTGGGCGATGAAGCCAAGTGCCATTGTTTTGCTGGGCGATGAAGCCAAGCGGGCCAGGCGGGTAAAGCCAAGCGCCATTGTTGGGCTGGGCGATGAAGCCAAGCGGGCCAGGCGGTGAAGCCAAGCGCCATTGTTGGGCTGGGCGATGAAGCCAAGCGGGCCAGGCAATGAAGCCAAGTGCCATTGTTGTGCTGGGCGAGGAAGCCAAGTGCCATTGTTGTGCTGGGCGATGAAGCCAAGTGCCATTGTTTTGCTGGGCGATGAAGCCAAGCGGGCCAGGCGGTGAAGCCAAGCGCCATTGTTGGGCTGGGCGATGAAGCCAAGTGGGCCAGGCAATGAAGCCAAGTGCCATTGTTGTGCTGGGCGATGAAGCCAAGTGCCATTGTTGTGCTGGGCGATGAAGCCAAGTGCCATTGTTTTGCTGGGCGATGAAGCCAAGCGGGCCAGGTGGTGAAGCCAAGCGCCATAATTGGGCTGGGCGATGAAGCCAAGTGGGCCAGGCAATGAAGCCAAGTGCCATTGTTGTGCTGGGCGATGAAGCCAAGTGCCATTGTTGTGCTGGGCGATGAAGCCAAGTGCCATTGTTTTGCTGGGCGATGAAGCCAAGCGGGCCAGGCGGTGAAGCCAAGCACCATTGTTGGGCCGGGCAGTGAAGCCAAGCGGGCCAGGCGGTGAAGCCAAGCGCCATTGTTGGGCTGGGCGATGAAGCCAAGTGGGCCAGGTAATGAAGCCAAGTGCCATTGTTGTGCTGGGCGATGAAGCCAAGTGCCATTGTTGTGCTGGGCGATGAAGCCAAGTGCCATTGTTGTGCTGGGCGATGAAGCCAAGTGCCATTGTTTTGCTGGGCGATGAAGCCAAGCGGGCCAGGCGGTGAAGCCAAGCGCCATTGTTGGGCCGGGCAGTGAAGCCAAGCGGGCCAGGCGGTGAAGCCAAGCGCCATTGTTGGGCCGGGTAGTGAAGCCAAGCGGGCCAGGCCGTGAAGCCAAGCGCCATTGTTGGGCTTGGCGATGAAGCCAAGTGGGCCAGGCAATGAAGCCAAGTGCCATTGTTGGGCTGGGCGATGAAGCCAAGTGGGCCAGGCGGTGAAGCCAAGCGCCATTGTTGGGCTGGGCGATGAAGCCAAGTGGGCCAGGCAATGAAGCCAAGTGCCATTGTTGGGCTGGGCGATGAAGCCAAGTGCCATTGTTGTACTGGGCGATGA
>NC_090726.1:182333609-182441109 GCF_036898095.1 Palaemon carinicauda
ACGCTAGTGCTTGTCAATCTAAGAAAATGTCTACAGAAGTCACATCCTCTTGTGTGTCCGCTCAACAAAACGTAATAGATCCTGTGGAAGGGGCCCCTACAGATTCTTCTTTAGAAATAGCGTTTGCTGATCAGATGACGATGGAATCTGCTAGCGCTGGTGAGAAATCTGTTTGCGCTTTTTACCTGGAGGGAAAGTGTCGGTTTGGGGAGAACTGTTTCAATCTCCACCCAGAAGACGTTAGTATAGAGGAGACAAAAGGTTCTACAAAGGGAGAATGGAAGAAGAAAAGTGATAAACGAAGAAAACCCCGTCTCAAATCAGAGGAAGAAGAAGAAGAAGCCGGAAAAAAACCTTCCATGAAAACAGCGGGAGACGTTAGGAAGAGAATCCAGTGGGACTGTGATCTAAAAAAGGAACATTTCGTGGTGGGCTACTTGGATCGATTCGTGGGTGTTGTTGAGAAACCTTTTACCGCTTTTACTTGGGAACATTTAGCTACAGTAAGTATTGATCAACTTGCCATTCCTCAACACAGAATTCAGTATTTCAAATACAGAGGAACAAAAGTCTGGGACAAAAACGAAAGGCTTGACAACGTCTTTGGAAGCACTGGCAGCAATGTCACCATCCAAGAGGTCATGGAACAAGTGGACGAAGAGATAGAAAGGAAGCGATTGGAGTATGATTCTGACGACTCTGATTCAGACGACGAAGATATTGTTATCTGCACAGGGAACGCATCTGCAATCAAGGAGGCGGTTCAAAATGAAAAGAAAGAGTACGACCAACTAAGAGCATCGCATTTCCTCTGCATCAGAGTTTATAATAATGAGTTGATGAACATTGCATTGGAAGTGCAAGAGAAGATTATCCAACAGGAACCAGTCCTGAGAAGCTGTGCTATGCCTTTCGAACTCTTCCACGTCACGCTGGCCATGGTTCGCATTGACAACCCTGATGCCATGTCAGCACTCATTGACCTTTTGCAAAAACTACAGCCAGAACTTAAAGAGCTGTTGAGGGATGAAAAGCAAGGTCAGCAGATTCTAGCTAAGGGCCTCTCTACCTTTGGAGCGAGAGTTCTTTACTGTAAGCTACAGGTGCCCGAAGCCTTTTCCAAAATTGTCCAGATGTTGCACCAGTCTTTGGAGAAGATCGAAGGAGTGGTCATCACAAACCATTTTGACTTTGTGCCCCACATGACATTGATGAAAGTTAACCGCGTGATTGCTCGTGAGAGAAGAAGCAAGTATCTCAACTCCAGCCTCTATAGTGATAACATAGATAGGGAGTTTGGGGTCATTGATATGAATAACGTCCATCTTTGTATCATTGATGACAAGAGAGGATATGACGGTTTTTATCTTACCTGTCAGAAAATCCAGTTATAGTCCATTATAGCTATGACAATATCGAAAGTTCGAAAACTTATAAATATTTTTATTTAATGATAAAGTTATGATACCATGTAACCGTTCCATTATTTGAAAAATACTAGATGGCAAAGAGGCACATTATTGCAAAAATAAAAGTTTGTTGCTAAATTTTGAAACATTTTTTTTCGATTTGTCAAGACCTCGTGCCTGTTTGGAGTGGTTTTAATCGCTTGATAAACATGATTGCTCTAAGAAAAGATTATTGATAATGAGCTATATTTCACGTCATTGATTACACATGCAACAAATTTTGAGCTTTATATTTAATATCTTATGCAAATTGTATTCACACACTATATATATATATATATATATATATATATATATATATATATATATATATATATATATATATATATATATATATATATACGTGTGTTTGTGTTAATATTGACAAACCACAGTGATAATGAAATGTGGGGTATTTTGAATCACCTAATATAGATACTTAATTATTCAACGGACTTGATTTGAAAGAATTAGTATCATAAGCATGAAAAAAAATCAACACTTTCTTAACATCATATTGATGTTTGTATCGTAATGCCGTTTATAAACTTGTAATTTCTTCTTAATTTTTGTTGCACATTTAAGCATTTTTTTTTCATTCAACAATATTTTACTATTATATTTATTTACTAAGAAATAAAGATGTTATTTTTTTTATTACACTATTATTTAACTGCCTCTAATTTGGTTTTACTTTTTGTAATTGTTTTGTCAAGATTTTCCCAGATGTGAAATAGAATATCGATTGATTCTGATGCTGAGTAAATACCTTTATTAAAATTCATATGGAACAGCAAATACCTCAGAAGAACAAGGAATATTATTATTATTATTATTATTATTACTATTATTATTATTATTATTATTACTATTATTATTATTTTTATTATTATTATTATTATTATTACAAGCCAAGCTATAACCCTAGTTGGAAAAGCAAAATGCTATAAGCCCAAGGGCTCCAACAGGAAAAAAATATCCCAGTGAGGAAAAGAAATAAGGAAATGAATAAGCTACAAGAGAAGTAATAAGTAATCAAAATGAAATATTTGAAGAACAATAACAACATCAAATTAGATATTTTATATACAAACTAAAACTTAAAAACAAACAAGAAGAGAAATAAGTTAAAACAAGCAAAAGCACGCTAATCCAAGACAGTGGAAGGTCGTGGTACAGAGGCTATGGCACTACCCAAGAACAGAGAACAATGGTTTGATTTTGGAGTGTCCTAGAAGAGCTGCTGACCATTGCTAGAGTCTTTTCTACCTGTAATAAAAGAAAAGTAGCCAGTGAACAATTTTGCTATTCCCAGTGTTGCCAGGTGTGTGAGGACAGAGGAGAATGTAGAAAGAATAGGCCAGACTATTCGGTGTAATTAAAGACAAAATGAACCGTAACCAGAAAGAGGGATCCGATGCAATATTGTCTGGCCAGTCAAAAGACCCAATAACTCTTTAGCTATATATATATATATATATATATATATATATATATATATATATATATATATATATATATATATATATATATATGTATATTGGATTTACCTCTGAAACATATTTAGTAATCAACCTTTTTCCAAATATTTAAGGGAAAACTTACTAGTGAAGTTCTAGGGTTTACTTTACAAACTTAGTATAAGAATTTCCTTAGCTGGTAATAGAATACTCAGAACAATAGCATTTTGTGACGAAATACTGTCTCTTGACTGCTAAATGTTTTTTTTTTTTTTTTTTTTTTGTATCATGTTTTGTCTACTTTTTTCTAGCCTAGAACATTATGCTGGCTACATCAATTTTTAAATTATGATTCCGATTTTCTCTGTATACCTATGTTGAATTTCAAAACCAAAGTCAATGGTCAAAATTGGAAGAAATACAATTATGTAGTCAAAGTCTTATTGAAACCTTTGAATTAGGTTCAACGGGGTTAATGACTTAACCACAGACGACGAACAAGATTATTTACTTTATTTCGGTAGATCCTCTTTTATGCAAGTTTCTTCGAAGATAACGACTACCTCAGTAGAGTTTTTAAATGACCCCTTTCCTATTGATCTAATCTTTTGGTAAAATGCTGTGCTGTTGAGAAGATATCAATAGAAAAAGGTGTCTTATAAAGTTAACGTCGCCTGGGCTGATATTATCTTCTATTAAACTTACTTCCTGATATTATTGCTAGCTAAGCTACAAGCCGAGTTGGAAAAGTTGCTATAAGTCCAAAGGCTCCAACAGGGAAAAATAGCCCAGTGAGGAAAGGAAATAAACAAACTACAAGAGTAGTAATGAAAAATTGATATAAAATATTCTAAGAACAGTAACTACATTAGAATATCTCTTTCATATATAAACTACAAGGAGAGACTTATGTCAGCCTGTTCAGCATAAAAACATTCGCTGCATGTTTGAACTTTTGAAGTTCCGCCAATTCAATTGCCTGATTATGAAGATCATTCCATCATTTGGTCATAGCTGGAAAACTTCTAGAATAGTGTGAAGTATTGAGCCTTATGGTGGAGAAGTCATGACTGTTAGAATGAACTGCAAACCCAGTATTATGAGCAGGATGGTACTGTCTTTGAAGATCTGAATGCAAATGATGGTCAGAGTTATGAAAAATCTTATGCAACATATGCAAAGAACCAACTAAATGACGGTGCTACAGATTGATATCTATTATTATCATTATTATTATTATTAATAATAATTGCTAAGCTACAACCGTAATGGAAAAAGCAGGATGCTGTAAGCTAAGGGGCCCCAATAGTGAAAATAGCTCAGTGGGGAAAAAGAAACAAGGAAAAATAAAATATTTCAAGAACAGTAACAGCATTAAAATAAATATTTCCTAAATAAACTCTAAAATTTTAACAAAACAAGAGGTAGAGAAATTATAAAGAATAGTGTGTCCGAGTGTACCTTCAAGCAAGAGAACTCTAACCCAAGACAGTGGAAGACCATAGTACAGAGGCTATGGCACTACCCAAGACTAGAGAACAATGGTTTGATCTTGGAGTGTTCCTCTCCTAGAAGAGCTGCTTACCAAATCGAGAATATTTCCTTTTTTCAGATGAATCATTAAAAAATTAGGTAACTGTAAAAATAGGAACATCTATTTAAGAATATCCATTTATGGCCATCGAGATTTTCTTCGGCATCTTCCTGTTTTTTTTTTTTTTTTTTTTTTTTTTTTTTTTTTTTTTTTTTTTTTTTTTTTTTTACTGAAGATTTAAACCTCTAAACCAGTTGCCTGTGGAACCTACAAGTTACGACCTATTCTAGGAAGAAGAATCAATGCCAGCGTAAGGCCAGCTAACTCTGAAACAATAGCTATGCTAGAGAAAATGAAAGGTTAAACACAAATACCTAATTAAGAAAGCAGTCTATAAACAATCAAATTCAATGTTTGAATCATATGGGAATAACGCTGTGCACATTTTGAAAGCTGAAGTACTTCAAGAAATTATTTTATACCAATATCAAATTAATATTATTTTCAGAAAAAAAAAATTTGTAATCTAAACAAATCAACATTGAATGTTTTTGTTTTTAGAAAAAGTATGCTCCCAATATGAAATTTATATTATTTCAAGAAAAAATATTTATAACCTGAATAAATCAACATAGAATGTTTTTGTACTTCGAGAAATTATTATTCCAATATTTTTGGTACTTCGAGAAATTATTCTTCCAATAGGAAATTAATATTATTTTAAGCAAAAAAAAAAAAATAACTATTTATAATCTGAACAAATCGACATTGAATGTTTTAGTCATGAGATCAAAAACAGCAAATGGGTTGATTCCCATATGAATTTTTTTCTATGAAAAGATACTTTTATTGATTAAAGAATGATTGAGAGAGAAAAGACTTTTTAGGCTCCCAAAAATAATATAAAAAAGGAATTTCCAACTGTCTAACACCAAATATAAAATTTCCTGCAAATTCGCACTTCCGTGGTAATCTCCTATCACTGGAAGAAGGCTATGAGATATATAACACCCGGTGTCGGAATTCTGTCACAACATTTGGAGAAAATCAATAGGAAACATGTCTGCAATGTTCTAACTAACTGCTTGTGGATGCGTTGATACGTGGCCAAACCAAGGATGGGATCACATACTGAAACCAGGAAGGGAAGTTCATAATATTTAGATTCTCTCTCTCTCTCTCTCTCTCTCTCTCTCTCTCTCTCTCTCTCTCTCTCTCTCTCTCTCTCTCTCTCTCTCTCTCTCTCTCTCTCTCTCTCATTTAAGATTGGGCTTGGACGCAGTTTTTTGATAATTGATATGTTGATATTGGCATAAAAATATCAAACTTACCTACACTCTATCGTAAATAAAACGCAAATTTCATTTTAAATGCAAAATAAAAGAAGCAAATAAACAATGATATATGAATATGCTATTTATTTCCAGGTTTGTAGTTGGGGTTTAAAAGGCCAAAAATCTTAGCAATTGACCCCAACTTGAAATTCTGTATAGTATTTAATGAGTGCATATAAATTTCCACAGGTTTAGCACTGGCACTGTAATGATATAGGAAAATGGAAGAAAACTCTTGTCTTTCTCCGGTGTGTACGGGTACAGTCGGACACACGAATTCCTGGCATACCTTGCTCCAAAGAAATGCACCCCGTATCACCGGTGCCGTGCGGTTAGTAGAGAAATATGGTAGAAATGGCGGCAGGGCTACACACCGGAACTCGCCGTGCAGCAACGGTGTTACCGGGTGCACCGTGCACTTCTATATAGCATTGTGTATCAGAAATGTCTGTGTCCAACTGTACCTCTTCCACACATGGAGCTCCCTTCATCTTCCCTGGCGAAAACTAATTCATTAATTTTTTTCTGATTTTGTAGTATGACACGAGAGAAGACTATATTGTTGGGGGATGCGAAATAATGAATGGGTAAACATTGCATAATTGGCGAATTTGAGTAATTACTGTTATTTAAACTACAAATAAAAAATAAAAGTTACATTAAAATGTACTTTGTTTGGTTGGTATACCTCCCTTTGGAAATTTTGAAGTGGTAGGCTACGTCAAGAAGAGGAGAGAATATCATGAAAAGCGTGAAGTGATAGTGGTGTCTGAAGGCTATAAAAGAGTGCCCTTGCTGCATTAGAAATCTATTGATCGTTTATAGTCATACTAGGTTTGTGCTAAATCTGTGCGTGGTGACAGGTAGTAACCTACCGCATTTGTCATTGGGGAATCGACGGAGAGTTGTTAAATTCTAAGAGACAATTAATTGATTTTCAAGCATAAATGTTCATCTTGTTTCACTTGCAGGCAACCTTTGCCAATACTTGTACTAAATGTGATTTAAGACTTAGAAGTTTTTTTTTCTTTAATCACCTAGATTTTGACAAAACTTGAACTCGAACTTTAACTTGAACCCTATGCATAATAGAGAACATAGCTCCCCCATGGTTATTTGGTCTCGGTAAGCCAGTTCTTATATTGATAATTTGCAAATTTAGGAGAGCTTGATAATGAAATCGCAGTAAAAGTTATTAAATATGGATTAAAGTCTCAGTGAAACTTAAATGAAACAATATTTACATTCTGATGACATTACTAATAGTCAACTGCAATCTGTTAAAGGTGAAACATATAGCTCCCCTCTAACAGTGAGTCTCATTTGTTTACATTCATGGTGAAAATCTCATTTTTAATTGGCTCAGAATGAAAACATCTTTAACAACTCGAATACGATTGGTTAATGGTTACACTTTTAACCAATGAAAAGAAACCCTATTTTAATGTATAGCCTGCCATCTTAGTGTTTTTAAATCGCAAGATTCAGAATATTTTGCTACTAACTGTGAGAGTTAAAAGAGTTCTATTGAGATTAAGAAAGAAAACAATTCTTAATTGACTCCACTAATGGAGATAATCGAAATTTTCCATTTTCTTGCGGTTAGTTTAAAAATAAATAAATTTGTGATTTGGCAACTCAGCCAATGTGTCCAGGATTGTTTACATCTGGAAGTGGGTCTGTCAGACAACCACAAGAAGTGTAAAATACACCTGTTAAAAGAATATCATCGCAAGAGCTCATAGTGTTTGTGTTCAGTAAGCATTTCTGCATAAATATCTAGGTAAGTGGAAGGCTCAGGTAAAGGGTTTCGTAGACTTGACATGTTATCACACTATTTTGTTCTAATTCTGCTATTATCTTCAACCGAACCCAAGGGTATTTTTCAGGTTTTTGTAATTGGTTATTAGGGTTGAATAAAAGTGTGTTCTTTATTGGAAATTAGCTAGAGTGAAGTGAATGACGTAAATAGGGTGATTTTCTGATGGTAGAAATAATCGCCACTGTATGGTAAACTCACTGCCCAATTGTAACTCTTAAGGTAGCGGTGGGAATCTTTGCTCTGTACTTGAACATTAAGTATTCTTATAGCTAATAAATAAATGCTAGAAGCTGAAAAGGTAGTTACGTAGTGGAAATAGAATACTGGATATTATATATATATTTTTTTTTACTATTAACAATCCATCACTTCTCCGCAGGCCTAAAACTAATGACAAGTTATCATGAGACCAAAGAATTATTACTGCAAACATTATTATGCAATAATTATGTAATTGGCTGGGACAGGCGTAAACTTTCCTATTACTTGTCAAATCGATTTTCTTTATGGGGAAAATATCTCTGTTTGAATTACGGTTTCATGAAGTTAGTTATACGATTTACAAAATAGGATTTAGTGTTACCTTAACCAAAGTTAAGGCAGTCGGGAAGCAAACACAGTGTTGAGACTTGGCTCTAGGGTCAGCTAAGGATATGATGGTCTAAAGGGTGTCACAGGGGGATGTAGCCCCTCCTGGTAGATAAGTACCTAAGGATTTGGCTCCTAGGTTAGGTTAGGTAGGGAACCTTAGGTTAGGGATTTAGCTGTTGCGTAGGTTCTACAAGAAGGTGTCTGGAAACGTTAGACCATGTCTACTGCACACTACCTGCAAGACTTAACCCACAGGAACCTGGATACACTCTCCATAGGTTCTGTGGTGGCAACACGACAAATGGTGTAAGCTATCTCAGCTCCCTTACAGGACAAGCAGCAGTTGGTTGAAGGCAGACATTACACTGTGTTAATCTAGGATAAATGGATAGAATGACTGGCTTTTTCTTCCTTTATCTTCTCCTCTCTTGGTATATATCATCTGGATGACTCTGCAAGCTGGCCTACCTCTGAATGCAAGTAATAACCATATATTTTATGTCCTCGTCATCCCTGCGAGTGGTAGACGGGCAATGTCTAGGTTAAGTGAGAGGAATGCATAGCACTTTGATAATCCTACCTGGCCAAGTTACAGTGCCTAAAGTTTCCACATACTTTCTCCACTATTGCCTAAGACGGTAACAAGGGTACCCCTCTCACTCGCAAAAGCTGAGAGTTGTACCCCAAATTCCCAGCCAGTTGGGGTTTAGACTTCCACCCATCTAATGGTTATTATTATTATTATTATTATTATTACCTGCTAAGCTACAACCCGTGTTGGAAAAGCAGGATGCTATAAGCCCAAAGGCTCCAACAGGGAAAATAGCCCAGTGAGGAAAGGAATCGAGGAAAAATAAAATATTTTAAGAAGAGTAACAACATTAAAATAAAGATCTCCTATATAGCCTAAACTAGAAAAACTTTAACAAAACAAGAGGAAGAGAAATAAGATAGAATAGTGTGCCCGAGTGTACCCTCAAGCAAGAGAACTCTAACCCAGGGCAGTGGAAGACCATGGTACAGAGGCTATGGCACTACCCAAGACTAGAGAACAGTGGTTTGATTTTGGAGTGTCCTTCTCCTAGAATAGCTGCTTACCATAGCTAAAGAATCTCTTCTACCCTTAGAAAGGGGAAAGCGCCCACTGAACATTTACAGTAAAGTAGTTAACCCCTTGGATGAAGAATAATTGTTTAGTAATCTCAGTGTTGTCAGGTGTATGAGGAAAGAGGAGAGCAAATTCAGTATCTTGAAGTAGAGAACAATTCCCAACTTTTGTGTTAAATGCAAAATGAATGTTTTGGCCTCCATACCCTGTTTGATTATTATCACTAGAATTAGCCAAATTGTCCAAATATAGTAGCATTAAAAATCCACTTTTGAGTTCAACCACATCCATATGGTGGTTAAACCCTGATAAATACATGAGAACTATCCTACAATCTAAAGAACAAAGCTAGAAACCAGAAAGTCTTTACTTGAAGAACAAATCTTGGGTACTTTTTTGGGGTCAGGATGGACTGGAATACGGGAATGTGCATCCTGTCTCCTGTCTAAATGGCTGAGAAAACAGTGGTTTGATTCCATGCCAAGCATTTTGTTTAACATGAATTTGTTCAACTTGGAAACATCAAGGAGTGATCGCAATCCATTCGATTTTTCTGGTGTACTTGGGGGTTTCTTTTATCCCGGCTTTCGCAAGAAGGATTATTACTTGTTGCTTGAGAACTCAACGTTTTGAGCCACTTAATTGTACAGTACATGGAATTTTACAGGAGCTTGAGAAATTGAGGGTTTTTTGAAATAAGGAATACTGACCCATGGTTCTGCATCCAAGACATGCCGTTTGGTGCCAAAAGAGCTGAAGTCTTGCTCCTGTCAGAACTTGAAGGCCATGAAATTTGCATCTGCTCTCTTCCTTGGTTTTGAGGATTTTTGTTTTTTTAATGAATTGGGTGTCTGAAACTTTGAAGTAGATTTCTGAAAGTGTATTCTCTTGAAGAAGCAGCTTGATGCCTTTGAGGTTTATTCGCCTGTGTCATAAGATCGTGTGTCTTATTGTTGAAGGTCCATAGAGACACTTTTAATAACCTTAGAGTCAAATAGTTGTTCTTCTTTGAAGTTACAATACAATAAGGAAATCTTCTGAGTAGTTGCTACTTTCTTAGAGATAGCTGCACAAAACTAATCTATTTTTCTCTAGATCCTATTTGCAGTCTCATCAATGCCTTGTCTCCAACAATGCCTTGTCTGCACATTCCAATGTTTCATCTATCTTATCTTTGGCTTATGAGTGTACCATTTCTTTCACATCAGCTAAATTGTGTTTCACAGTTCCTATAGTCCAGTCTGTGAATGACCATCTGTCTAGCTGACAATAAAAGTGATCCCAAAGAACTGCCATCTCGTGCTTTATCCACAACAAGTTTGTGGAATGAATAGGCTTTCTTTTAAACTGATTCACTAAACTGGAGAAAGTCTGAGTCCCCGTAGACAGTTATACAGCTCAGTCCTTCTCTAGTCTAGTAATGCCTGCTTTATTGTTTCTTCTTGTAAGCTGAAAATTCGAGTCTGCTTCCACCAATTTTGGCCATCTTTTTGTAGCTTGGATGAATGTGTTAGGGAATGAAGTTACTGGAATAATAAAAGTCTCAGGATATCCTGACCCATTTGCTTGAAAAAGAAAATACCTTAATGGCTTCTTTGTCCTGTGATCCTCAATACTGGTCCCACAGCTGGGATGTAAGTTTGTTCAATAACTGGAATACCAACCACGCTATTTATTAGGGATATTGCTTTCTGCGTAGCTGAAATGACGAGCCAGTAAAGTTTAGCGAGGGTTAACTACTCACACCGCTAGTTAGCGGGGGTTAGGGGAGGGTAGTTTGCTACCGCTCCCACTCACACACCTGTGATTTAGCTCACTTTGCTTTTGTCTCGGATGATGAACGGACGTTGCCGCTCTTCATCCTTCGCCTTTATTTGGACTGCCATTAATCTGTTTTTGCGTTTTCTTTTTCTAGTGTGTGTTTGTGAGTTGACTTCTGCAACCATGCGCCCTGTGGAACATTTATGTCGGCGGTGGAGACAGATCCCCACACACCCTTTGTCCTGTCTGCAGAGGTCAATGGTGTGATAGTGATAATAAGTGTAATGAGTGTTGGGAGTGGTCTCCCTCCCAGTGGGAGAGGTTTGGGAGACGGCAGAAGAAGTCTAAGCGGGATATTTCTTCTTCGAAGGTTCCTTCGAAGGGAGGAAAACCCAAGGCCTCTTCTTTTGTCTCTCGACCCTCCTCTTAAGCTCCTACTCGTTCGGTCTCTTGCGAGAGACCGTCGAGTAGTAGTGTAGACCAATTTAATGTCGGCCAACCCCGGTCCTCGAGAGATGGTGTTGCTTCCCCCAGCGAAGCGGCCCCACCACTCCCCCCCGGTGAGGCCTTGTCACTAACTCATTTATTACAGGTTTGGTTGTCCCTGGGGCTCTCGGGTCCGCCCTCCAAGGACACATTGCCGCAGATCATCCGCAAGGGTGATACTGGGCAGCAGTTATCGTCGACATCAGAGGTAGATCCTCTGGCCCTAGTCGACGTTCTGGTGTCAGAGGTGTTACCTATGATCTCATCGGACTCCTCTGCCCCTCCAGACTCTCCAGTGGTTGCTGCCGACTGAGTTTTCCCCGTTCCTGATCATCCTTCGAGGGGGAAACTAAGTCCAACGTCTGTCTCTCCTGCGAGTGTTTCTCCCCCTCAGGCGAGTTCACTCATAGAGACTCCTCTTCGAAGGACTGCTGCGGCGTACGGTCAGCTTCCTGATCCAACGGCCCCCAGAGGGCTTCTTCGTTGAAAAGCTTGCCCTCCACTTTGCCTTAGAGGTCTCCCTTCACCATTGGTGAAAAGGCGCCTGTTCGGCTCTTCTGCTTCATCATCACAGCCTTCACCTGCAGAGGAGCCTCCGCTGCAGTCATCTTCTGGCCCTCGACCTGCGACTGTCACTGGACCTGCTACTAGTCCTCCGACTTCGGTCCTGGACCTCTCTGAGGATCGTTCGCGATCTCCCTCATTGGATGCTCGCCCTTCCAAAGGGCACATCCCAGTTCCTGTCCTACCATCCATCAGACCTGCCGACCTTCCATCACCGTTCCTGTTCCCGGTAAAGGCTCTTGAGGCCCTACCGAAGTGCGCAGCTGTGCGCCATCGCCCTTCAGCTCGCCAACCTCCTGCAGAACATCAGCGCTCACCAGCAGCTCGTCAACACCAGCCTGCTCGCCAGCGCTCTACAATTCTTCGGCGAGCCCCCTTACCTACTCGCCCTCATAGATGGGAGCTGCAACATGCGCCTACGCCCCAGCGCTCTCCTGTGCGCCCACGCGCCAGCGCTCTCTTGTGCGCCCACGCGCCCATGGTCTCCTACGCGCCCACAATCTCCTGCTCCCCAGCGCTCTCCTGCGCGCCAGCACTCTTCTGCGCACTCACGATCTCCTACGCTCTAGTGCTCTCCTGCGCACCTGGACATTTGCGCTGCAACACTCGCCAGCATGCCTGCTCTCGCCCGTGCGCCACCACTCGTTCGCGCGCAAGCTAACTCTCGCCCATGCGCCAGCTATCACCTGCACGCCAACATTCACGTGCCCAGGAACTACACCTGGCCAGGTCATCATCACCTCATTCCCCTCCCTGCAAACGCATTTCAACGCGCCCATCAGGAAAAGGGGAACAGGCTTCAGCAGAGGGTTTCATGATCCCTAAATTTCCTTCATCTAAGGCGGACCCACCTATTACGGTAACTCCTCATAGGGAACCTTCGGTCCTTTTCCCTTCAAGGGATCTGTCTGACAGTGGTTAGGTCAGTTAGCAGCCATGGTTCAGTGCCCTAGTCAGAGCTGTAGCGCAGGCCTTCAATCCTGTCCTGTCTGGCCGCTCATCAGAGCAGCCTATAGCTCTAGATTCTCGACACTATTGACGAGGAAAAGAGGAGTTTCCGGCGCGGTCACTTCCTCGAGGGTGAAACTGACTCCGATCAGGCCATCAAGGCTAGTCCCCCCGGTATCTCCCCAGGGATATTCTCCCACCTCTCCTTTACCAAGGGAGTCGTGTGAGGAAAGGACCTCTTCCATTCCACCGTCGGAGGAAACCTCACTTCACGCTGAGAGTTCCCCACTGTCAGAGATCAGGAGGGACACAACATCCAGGCCTTCGATGTTGGAGTCTTACCTCCTTCCTTGGAAGGAGTCCAAAGACCCCTGCCAAAGTCCTCTACTAGGACTACAAAGATGGAGACAGCCAGCCACTTGAGGGAAGTCCGCGACCCACCCGGGAAGAGCTCTCGGGGATGGAAGATGGAGACTTCGTTGCAAGTTCGACGTAAGAGGGGGAGCAAAAAGAGTCAGAACATGCATTCTGGCAGGTCCTGACTCTTATTAGGGTTCTCAACCGGTTTTCCGACCCAGAGATACCCTCTCGGGAGGACAATGGCAAGGTCTTAGACCGTGTCATCGGCACCCAGAAACCCTCAAAGACCAGTGCAGCCCTGCCCTGGTCTCAAGGGTTGAAGGGTGCCAGGGCAAAGATCACCCAACAGCTCTCCGAGTTTGCCTCCTCCAACCGTTCCGGCTCTACCAATAAGCTCCTCCCACCTCCTCGTGTACAACAGAGGAGGTACTTTGAGATCCTGGAGGACCCCAGTCCAGCTCCTCCTCTTCACCACTCTCTGGAAGAGCTAACTAGGGGATCTCTCTTGAGAGACTCTCCTGCCGGCAGGCCTCTTTCTTGGCGGCCGAAGTCTTTAATCAGGAGAAGGTCACAAAGTATGCTATGCAAGCTACGTCGTGGCTGGATGTCTGGTTAGAGACCTTGGGAATTCTGGTACGAACCGAGGATTTCTCCAAGGAACGTACCGGGAAGGCAATGGAGACCTTCCTTCTCTCAGGCACTCGCACGATCGACTTTCTTGCTCATCAAGTTTCAAACTTGTGGGCAAATACCATCTTGAAACATCGAGATGCCGTGTCTGAGAGATTCCACCATCAAGTCCCCAACGTCGAGTTATCTAGGCTCAGAGATTCCTCTCTAGAGGGAGCCCAACTGTTTGAGCCCAAGGACGTGGGACATGCTGCTGAGAGGTGGAGGAATTCTCATCAGGACTCCCTCCTCCATAGGGCTTTGACATCAAAGCCCTATAAACCTCCAGCACCTCAGTAGTCCCGTCCAACCAAGACCACAACGACGAAAACAGCAGCGAAGACAGTGGTGTCTAATAAGCCCTTTCCTATCAAGGACAGGAAAGGCAAGAAGTCATCCAGGGAAGGGAAAAATCCTAGAGGGAGCAGCCGAGGCTGCAAATGCTAGGATAGGCACTCCCCCTGCTTCTCCACCAATGGGGGATGCCTACAAAGTTGCTTGGACATGTGAAAGCAACTCAGGGCCAATCCCTGGACAATCTCCGTGATTTGTCTAGGATATCGCATCTCTTTCATAACATCTCTCCCTCCCCTGACCAGGAATCCAATGTCAATAGACTCCTTTGCTATGGGATCGGCAAAGGGGCAGGCCCTTCGGGCAGAAGTCCAGACCCTGTTGAAGAAGGGCGCTCTCCAAGAGGTCCTCGACGGGTCCCCATGCTTCTTCAGTCGATTCTTGTAAGAAAGGCGTCTGGAGGCTGGAGACCAGTCATCGACCTCTCAGCCCTAAACAAGTTTGTCAAACAAACTCTGTTCAGCATGGAGATGGCAGACACGGTCAGACTAGCAGTAAGACCTGAGGACTTAATGTGTACACTGGACCTAAAGGACGCGTACTTCCAGATCCCAGTCCATCCGTCTTCAAGGAAGTACTTAAGATTCAGCCTAGACAACAGGAAGTACCAGTTCAAGGTGCTGTGCTTCGGTCTTTCCACAGCACCTCAAGTTTTCACCAGAGTGTTTTCCGTAGTGTCATCTTGGGCACACAGGATTGGTATTGTCTCCTCCGCTATCTGAACGATTGGCTAATCCTAGCATACTCGGTGTCAACCCTTCTTCAACACCGAGACAAACTTCTGAGACTTTGCCAAGATCTGGGGATCATGGTAAGTCTCGAGAAGTCATCCCTGCTTTCTACACAGAGACTGGTATTCCTAGGCATGATTATAGACACCAATCTCCACAAAGCCTTCCCATCAGATGAGAGGATAACAAGGCTGAGAAAGTTCGCAAGACCTTTTCTCAGACGAGAAGAACATCCAGCCCAAACGTGGTTACGTCTCCTCGGTCACCTTTCATCACTGGCCCGTCTAGTTCCCAATGGTCACCTCAGGATGAGATCCCTCCAGTGGCGACTCAAGTCCCGGAGGAATCAGACTCGCGATTCCCCGGACATCCGAATCGCCATGGGATCAGCGGAACTGACGGACCTCCAGTGGTGGATGGCAGACGAGAACCTACGAAGTGGATCTTCTCGTCCTCCCCCCGGATTTGATGCTTTTCTCAGACGCTTCAAAAAAGGGGTGGGGGGTCCATGTGCTGCACCACACAACCTCAGGCCTCTGGTCAAAGTCAGAAGAGTACCTCCACATAAATCTCCTAAGGATGAAGGCCGTCTTTCTGGCCCTTCAACTGTTCCAACAGTTCCTGGCAGGCTACTCAGTGGTGGTGATAAGCGACAACACCACAGTAATGGCTTACATCAACAAGCAAGGAGGTTTTTTTTTGCAGCACCTATCCCATCTAGCAGTAGAGATACTGAGATGGGCCGAGATCCACTCGATACCACTATTGGCACGCTTCATTCCGTGCAAAAGGAATGTGCTCGCCGACAACTTGAGCAGAGCTTCTCAGATAGTGAGTACCGAGTGGTCTTTAGATCATCTAGTAGCCAACAAAGTTTTGACTTTGTGGGGTTCTCTGACAGTGGACCTCTTCGCAACGGCTCTGAACTTCAGGCTCCCGTTGTATTGTTCCCCAGCCCCAGACCCCAAGGCTCTCTAGCAAGATGCATTCCAACAACGGTGGGACAACTTCGACGTTTACGCCTTTCCCCCGTTCTGTCTGATGAGGTGGGTACTCAACAAGGCTAGAACATCGGTCAATCTTTCAATGACCCTCATAACTCCGCTCTGACATCACGCAGAATGGTTTCAGTACCTTCTGCAACTTCTAATGGAGCCACCAAGAGAACTCCCTCCACGACACAATCTACTCAAACAACCACATGCCAACATATTCCACAAAGCCGTATCTTCGCAACGACTTCACGCCTGGAGACTATCCAGCATCTCCTATCTCAGAGGGGATTTTTGCAACAAGTTGTGATCTGGATGTCTGGACACCTGCGAAAGTCATCAGCAGCAGTCTACCAGGCAAAGTGGAAAGTCTTGTGTGGTTGGTGTCATGGAAGGGGTATCTCTCTTCTCGATGCCACGATTCCAGCAAGAGCGGTGTTCCTCGTGTATTTGCGTGAAGAAATACTGTACGCCTGTCAGTCTTGGCAGTAAAAGGCTATCGCTCAGCCTTAAGCCTTGCCTTCAGACTGAAAGGAATGGACATTTCTCCATTGCTAGAACTTTCCTTACTCATATGTAGTTATGAACTTACCTTTCCTCAGTCGGAAGTGAGACCTCCCCCATGGAGCCTGGTTTGAGTTCTCAGGTCTTTTAAGAGACCTCCCTATGAACCATTATGCCAGGCAACAAATCGCCACCTAACTTGGAAGACGGTGTTCCTGCTAGCTTTGGCTTCGGCCAAATGAGTCGGTGAACTTCATGGTCTCTCATACGACAGTGCCCATAACAAGGGGATGGGGAGAGGTAATGTTCAGCTTCGTCCCTGAGTTTATTGCTAAAACTCAGAACCCGGGAGTAGCGGATCCACGATTCGACTCCTTCTGGATTTCTAGTCTTCGTTCTGTACCCGATGACACAGACCATCTCTTACTCTGCCCAGTGAGGAGTTTGAGGCTGTACCTTAAGAGAACAGCCGCAGCCCGTCCTCGTGTGCCTGCACTATTATTATTATTATTATTATTATTATTATTATTATTATTATTATTGTTACTAGCCAAGCTACAACCCTAGTTGGAAAAGCAAGATGCTATAAGCCCAAGGGCTCCAACAGTAAAAAATAGCCCAGTGAGGAAGGGAAATAATGAAATAAATAAATGACAAGAATAAATTAACAATATATTATTCTAAAAAACAGGAACAGCATCAAAACAGATATATCCTATGTAAACTATTAACAACGTCAGGATGGACCTTTGGTAGGTTTGCCAGTACAATTCAACTGCTGCTTTCATAGGATTTCAATGCATGTAAAATATTGGTTTGTTCCGTAACCGAAATACAAACCACGCTATTTACATGGGGGTTTTACTTTCGGCGTAGCTGAAATTACGAGCCATTAGAATTTTAACGAGGGTTAATTACCCCCGCGCTAGTTAGCAATGGGGTAGGGGAGTGGTAGCTAGGTACCCCTCCCCCCCTCACACTCCGGTGAACTGCTTCTCTTCACTTTAGGCTCGGGCGATGAGCAGACGTCTCTGCTTCGCCCTCGCATTATTGACAGCCTTAATTTTGTTTTGCTTTTTCTTTCAGCTTGTGTGCTTGAAGTTGGCCTCATCCTTCCTTCCCATCATGCGGAAGTGCCTTGGACTCCCCGACCGCCCTTGTGGAATGTTCATGTCGGCGGTCGAGACGGACCCTCACTCCTTATGTCCGCAGTGTTGAGGTCAACGGTGTGAAAGGGATAATACCTGTAGTGAGTGCAGGGAGTGGCCTACCTCCCAGTGGGAGATGTTTGCCCGGTGGCGTAAGAAGAAGCCTAAGCGTGACCGTTCTCCTTCAAGGGTTGCCTTGAAGAAGGAAGGTTCCAAGGACTCTTCTTCCGCCGCCCGAACCTACTCCGAAGCTCCCACTCGATCGGTCTCTCGCGAGAGGCCGGCGAGCGGTAGCGCAGGCCCTTCTTTGTTTCCCAATCTCGGGGTTCGGGAGAGGGTGTTGCCTCCCATAGCGAGGCAGCTCCCCCTCCTACTCCGGGGGTGGGCATTGATCTTGTTGATGACCATGTTACTAACGATGATCTCTTACAGCTTTGGGCTTCCTTGGGGCTTAAGGGCTCGCCCTCCAAGGAAGCCCTGTTTGACCTGATCCAGTTGGGTGCAGCTGTCAAACAGTCGCCGGTAATAGCAGAGGTAGATCCTCTGTCTATTGTCGACGTTGTTGTGGCAGAGGCTTCCGACGGGTCGGGGCAAACCCCTGCTGCAGTTGCGAGGGAGGATCTGAGTCCAACGGTCTCTCCTGCAGGTGACTCTCCCCCTCGGGGGAGTGCACTGACAGAGACTCCTCTTCGGAGGACAGATGATGGTGTTGCTGTGCCTCGAGGTCGTCTTTGCCGTAAGGCTCGCCCTCCTCTTCGCCGTAGAGGCCTTCCTTCTCCTTACAAGGGAGTTGGGAGGCGCCTCTTCGGTTCTTCGCCTTCGACTTCCCCCGCAGAGGATCCTCCACGACGAGTGCAGACCGTTGCAGCTGCTTCCCTTGTCCTCTCCGCAGATCGTTCGCGATCTCCGACGCCTGCCAGACCTTCCAGTCTTCCACCTCCGTTCCTGGACGCTGATGCGCAGTGGGCGCCCACGCACCCCGTTGTCCACCGGTCCCTTCAGGGCAAGAGGGCTTATCCCACAATGTGGGTAAGTCCCTCGAGCGCCAGGTCTTACCTGCGCGCGCGCAGTCCAAGAGGTTCCTTAGTTAGCTCACAGGCGCTCACAGGTTCCTCTGGACTCGCAGCGCCCGGACGATCTCCTGCTGAGTCTCGCCGTAGATCTCCTGCTCGCCAGCGCCCTCCTGCTCGCCAGCGCCCTCCTGCTCGCCAGCGCTCACCTACGCGCCAGCGCTCTCATGTGCTACAGAGACCTCCTGTGCGCCAGCGTTCTCCAGCTCGCCAGCGCACTTCTGTTACTGCTGCGCGCATTGCGCTCCATCGGTCTCCTGAGCGTCCACGATCTCCTGCTCATCACCGCACAACGGCGCGCCCTGTTCCTGATGCGCGCCAACGTTCGCCCGCGCGCCCACGATCTCCGAATCTGGGCGCAGGCAAGGACATTGTCCCTCCGCCTCCTCGCCGATGTTCGCCATCGCGCGCGCTCTCCTGTGCGCACTTCTAAGACAGCCCGAGTTCCTGCGCGGCGCGCCCACGAGATGTCTCCTGAGCCCGCCCACAAGCGTTCGCCTTTGCGCACATCCTCGCCCTCTGGTCCTGTGCCCCAGTTGGTTCCTTCTGAACGCGCAACTGTGCGCCGACGATCTCCTACGCGCCCGCGTGATCCGTTGCCTGCGCGCAAGCGCTCTCCTACGCGCCCACGCGCCAGATCGCCACAGGTCTCCGACACGCCCACGCGCTAACTCGCCTGTGCGTAGTCGATCGCCTGTTCGCGCTACGCGCCATCACTCGCCAACGCGCCATCGCTCGCCGACGCGCCACCGATCGCCGACGCGCCACCGATCGCCGACGCGCCACCGATCGCCGACGCGCCACCGATCGCCGACGCGCCACCGATCGCCTACGCGCCATTGTTCTCCTGATCGTCAACGCTCGCCCTTACAACCGCCCGCACCCTCACCTGCGCGTCGACGCGCACCACCCTCACCTGCGCGCCCACGCGCTC
Source organism: Palaemon carinicauda (assembly GCF_036898095.1). Taxonomy (NCBI): domain Eukaryota; kingdom Metazoa; phylum Arthropoda; class Malacostraca; order Decapoda; family Palaemonidae; genus Palaemon; species Palaemon carinicauda. The sequence continues at coordinate 182,353,428 of NC_090726.1, forward strand.
ACTCGCCCACGTGCTCCCTCGCGCCCCCGCCCCCGCCCCCGCGCCTTCATCTCCGCGCGCATGCACGCCAACATTCGCCCTCGCGCGAACCAGCGGTTCTACCATCGGGCGAGCGCCAGCGCGACCTCGCCAGCGATTCCCGCCGGGTTTCGCAGCGCGCCCAACCGTGCGAGTCTTTGGGGACGCGTGCTTCCAGATCCTCGTCCTCGCGATCTCCACCCCGCAAGCGCAGAGCTGCACACGACCAGGAGCAGGAAGAATCTTCGGAGAGGTCTACGCAACATTCTTCTTTTCAGGCAGGCCCCGTGGTATCCACTCCTAAGGATCAGCCGATCCCCTTCCCTCCAGCGGGTGTTGCTGACATTGCGTTGGTCAGTCGCCAGCCTTGGTTCGGGTCCCTGATCAAAGCAGTCGTGCAGGCTATGAAGCCGGCCCTCGCTGATCTGGGACTGAAACCAACGACACCCGCGTCCCCAATGAAGAGAAGGAGAGGAGTGGACTTCGTGGTAACTTTTCCTAGGGTTAAGTTGGCTCCTAAGAAGTCTGTCAGGAAGGCCCCTTCCGCCTCGCAGACACTTTCTCCTTCCCCTGTGGACGAAGCCTTTCCGTCCTCAGGAAAATTCAGCGAGGTGAGGCGTTCTCCCACGCCAACAATGGGAGGAACCCCACCTAGAGGAAGAGAACCGTCTCGCGTGGAGAGGAGCCCCCAGACTTCTTTGCTTGAGTCCTGTATCCCTCCCAGGAGGAAGCCTAAGGACTCAAAGACTGCTCCTAAGTCTTCTACCCGGATTCGACCAGAGCTAACGAGACCCCAGGAGAACGTCCACGTATCTCCCCAAGTAGAGCTACTAGAGACAGTAGACCTTGCTGCCAGTCCTCAAGGAGGAGAGCAGCACAAGTCAGAGCATGCCTTCTGGCAGGTCCTGAGTCTAATGAGGCAACTCAACGGATTCAAGGACCCCGAGACCGCCCCCCGCGAAGGCAAGGATACGGTCCTGGACCAAGTCTACGGTACCCAGAAGCTCCCAAAGGCCAGCGCGGCTCTGCCCTGGTCCCAGGGAGTGAAGAGTGCCAGAGACAAGGTTGAGGGCCAGCTCGCCGAACTCTCCTCCTCCAGCCGTTCCTCTGCTGGGAACAAACTCCTCCCACCTCCTCGTGTACAGCAGAGGAGGTACTTCGAGATCATGGGGGAGTCTTGTTTAGCTCTTCCCCTCCACCACTCTGTGGAAAAGCTCTCTAGGGGGATTTCTCTTGAGAAACTCTCCGCCCGGCAGGTGACATTCTCGGCTACGGAGATCCTAAGTCAGGAGAAGGTCGCAAAGTGTGCCATGCAGGCCACTTCATGGCTGGACATCTGGCTGGGGTCTCTGGGCATCCTATTGCGATCCGAGGACTTGTCCAAGGAGAGCACCAGGAAGGCCCTTGAGACTTTCCTCCTCTCGGGCACGCACTCCATCGAGTTTTTAGCCCACCAAGTTTCGAACTTGTGGGCAAACTTGACCCTAAAACGTCGTGATGCCGTGACCGAGAGGTTCCACTCGAAAGTCCCAGCCGTGGATGTCGGCAAGCTCAGACACTCTTCCATCCTTGGAGAGAGTTTGTTCGAGCCCAAGGATGTGGAACGGACAGCTGAGAGGTGGAGGAAGTCGAATCACGATTCGCTCCTCCAAAGGGCCCTTACATCTGGGCCCTACAAGCCTCCAGCTCCTCAACAACAACAGCAGCAACCTCGTCAGTCTAGGACATCGAGATAGGCTCCGGCAGCAAAGGCAAAGGTGTCTAAGCAGCAGCCCTTTCCTGTCAAGGACAGGAAAGGCAGAAAGTCCTCCAGGGGAGGTAAGAATCCTAGGGGGAGCGGCCGAGGCCGTAAACGCTAGGATTGGCAATCCCCCTGCATGTCCACCAGTGGTGGGATGCCTACAAAGTTGCGCGGACAGGTGGCAGCAACTCGGGGCCGATTCCTGGACGATCTCTGTGATCAGCCAAGGATATCGCGTCCCGTTCATAACATCTCTTCCTTCCCTGACAGCGAATTCAGTGTCGTTGAGGTCCTATGCCATGGGATCGGTAAAGGGGCTAGCCCTTCGGGCAGAAGTCAAGACCATGCTCAAGAAGGATGCTCTCCAGGAGGTCGTCGACGGCTCCCCAGGCTTCTTCAGTCGACTCTTTCTTGTAAAGAAGGCGTCTGGAGGCTGGAGACCTGTCATCGACTTCTCAGCCCTGAACAAGTTTGTCAAGCAAACTCCGTTCAGCATGGAGACATCAGACACGGTCAGACTTGCAGTGAGACCGCAAGACTTCATGTGCACTCTGGATTTGAAGGACGCGTACTTCCAGATCCCAGTCCATCCGTCTTCCAGGAAGTACTTAAGATTCAGCCTAGACAACAAGATCTACCAGTTCAAGGTGCTGTGTTTCGGTCTCTCCACAGCACCTCAGGTGTTCACCAGAGTTTTCACCCTGATTTCTTCGTGGGCACACAGGATTGGCATCCGTCTTCTCCGCTATCTGGACGACTGGCTGATCCTGGCAGACTCGGAGTCGACCCTTCTTCGACACCGAGGCAAGCTTCTGGGACTTTGCCAAATCTAGGGATCATGGTAAATCTCGAGAAGTCTTCTCTGCTTCCAACTCAACGACTGGTATATCTAGGCATGATATTAGACACCAATCTCCACAAAGCCTTTCCGTCAGACGACAGGATAGCAAGGCTGAGGAGTGTCGCAAGACCTTTCCTCGGATGAGAGGAGCTTCTAGCCCAATCTTGGTTACGTCTCCTAGGTCACCTGGCCTCCCTGGCCCGTCTAGTTCCGAATGGCCGCCTCAGGATGAGATCCCTACAATGGCGGCTCAAGTCCCGGTGGAATCAAGGCAACGATTCCCCGGACACTCTGGTCCCTATGGGACCCGCGGAATGGACGGACCTTCAGTGGTGGCTGACCGACGAAAACCTTCGAAAGGGAGTGGATCTTCTCGTCCTCCCCCCGGATTTGATGCTGTTCTCGGACGCGTCAAAAGAAGGGTGGGGGGCCCACATTCTGAACCAGAGGATCTCAGGCCTATGGTCAGAATCAGAAAGGTGCCTCCACATCAATCTGCTAGAAATGAAGGCCGTCTATCTGGCCCTTCAACAGTTCCAACAGACCCTGGCGGGCCACTCCGTGGTGGTGATGAGCGACAACACCACGGTAGTGGCTTATATCAACAAGCAGGGAGGTACCTTTTCACAACAGCTATCCCATCTTGCAGTAGAGATACTGAGGTGGACCGAAGTCCACTCGATTCCACTATCAGCTCGCTTCATTCCTGGCGAAAGGAATGTGCTCGCCGACAGTCTGAGCAGAGCATCGCAGATAGTGAGTACCGAGTGGTCTTTGGATCCTCAAGTAGCCAACAAAGTCCTGACTTTGTGGGGTTCCCTGACAGTGGACCTGTTTGTGCCAGCTTTGAACTTCAAGCTGCCGCTGTACTGCTCCCCAGTCCCGGACCCCAAGGCACTCTGGCAAGATGCCTTCCAACAACGGTGGGACAACATGGACGTCTACGCCTTTCCACTGTTCTGTCTGATGAGAAGGGTGCTCAACAAGACCAGACTATCGGTCAATCTGTCAATGACCTTAGTAGCTCCGCTATGGCATCACGCAGAGTGGTTCCCGGACCTTCTGCAGCTCCTGACGGAACTCCCGGGTGAACTCCCCCCACGACACGAGCTACTCAAGCAACCACACTGCAACATCTACCACAAGGCCGTAGCTTCGCTTCGGCTTCACGCCTAGAGACTATCCAGCGTCTCCTCACTGAGAGAGGCTTTTCGCAACAATTTGCGGAGAGGATGTCTCGACACCTGCGAAAGTCATCCGCAGGGGTCTACCAGGCGAAGTGGAGAGTCTTCTGTGGTTGGTGTCGTGGGAGGGGTATCTCTCCCCTCGATGCCACTATTCCAGCAATAGCGGAGTTTCTCGTGTATTTGCGGGAGGAAATGCGCCTTTCAGTCTCGGCGCTGAAAGGCTATCGCTCAGCCTTAAGCTTAGCCTTCAGGCTGAAAGGAATAGACATTTCTTCCTCGCTGGAACTTTCTTTACTTATACGAAGCTACGAACTTACCTGCCCTCAGTCGGAAGTGAGACCTCTTCCATGGAACGTGGTTCGCGTCCTCAGGGCTCTTAAGAGACCTCCGTTCGAACCATTACGCCAGGCCTCTGATCGACACCTGACTTGGAAGACGGTGTTCCTGCTCGCTTTGGCATCATCCAAGCGGGTCAGTGAACTTCATGGTCTCTCATACGACGTCGCCCATTCAAGGGGATGAGGGGAGGTAACGTTCGGGTTCGTCCCTGAGTTTGTAGCTAAGACTCAGAACCCTGGAGTGCCGGACCCTCGGTTCGACTCCTTCAGGGTCTCGAGTCTCCGTTCTGTAACAAGCGACCCAGACCATCTGCTGCTATGTCCAGTGAGAAGTCTGAGGCATTACTTGAAGAGAACGGCTGCAGTCCGTCCCCGCGTGCAAGCCCTGTTTGTGAGCACGGGAAGGACGAAGAGGAGGGTCACCAAGAATACCATCTCTGCTTGGATTCGAAGGGTGATCCACCACGCCTTGAATCCAGATCCTCCTCCGTCACGTCGTCTCAGAGCACACGATGTCAGAGGCATCGCAACGTCTCTGGCTTTTAAGAGAAACTTCTCGGTGACGCAGGTGCTACAAGCTGGGGTCTGGAAGCGTCAAACGACCTTCACAGCCCACTACCTGCAGGACGTGACCCACAGGAGCCTTGATACATTCTCGATCGGCCCTGTGGTGGCTGCACAACAGCTGGTCTAACCTCAGGCTCCTTAATGGACAGGTAGCAGAAGGTTGAGGGCATTGTTACCCGGTGTTAGACTGCATGAATGAAAGAGTATGTCTAGCCCTTACTTCTCTCTTCATCCTCCCCTCTCTTGGGGAAAGCAGCATCCTGGGTTCTCTGCATAGCTGACCTCGAACCTCTGCAGGTAAACCATGCTTCCTTGTGTTCCTAGTATTAAGATAATACTGTCGCGTCCCCCATACCCTGACGAGGTGGTATTGGCAACGTCCTAGCCTAGAATTCCATCTAAAGGTCTTCAGGTCAACTTCCTAGGACGAGTCACACTTCATCCTTCCACACAAGCTTATGTAGGTTGCACGTTCCTTGCGGAACAAAAGCAAGGAACTTGCGAGGTGCAGTTACTCTTTCTCGAGTGCTGCTCACTCGGATTCTGAGTCCCCGAGCAAAGCCAAAGCCATTAAGGACGGGACTTTCCACCCTACCTAAGGGGTAAGTCACCCCATGTAAATAGTGTGGTTTGTATTTCGGTTACGAAACAAATGACAAATTCGGAGATAATTTGTATTCTTCCTAACCATACAAACCTTAGCTATTTACACATATTTGCCTGCCAGCCCTGTCCCCCAAGGCAAGTCCTACCTCTAAGTGAAGTGAAGCAGTTCACCGGTGTGTGAGGGGGGGGAGGGGTAGCTAGCTACCACTCCCCTACCCCCTTGCTAACTAGCGCGGTGGTAATTAACCCTCGTTAAAATTCTAATGGCTCGTCATTTCAGCTACGCTGAAAGTAAAACCCCATGTAAATAGCTAAGGTTTGTATGGTTAGGAAAAATACAAATTATCTCCGAATTTGTCATTTTATGATGTGAAAATTTTATTTTTTTTTATCACTACCCCACTAATCATTTATGCCCATATCTTGCTCCATGATATTAGCCTATAGTATATACTGTAGTTAAATGGTTTGTAGGAACGAACTTGGTTTGCTTTATAAAAACTGTACATTGCTTTAGAATAAACAAGTTTCTTTTTATGCTGATGCAAACCATCATCCTTTAATAAGTATGATTTCTTGCTGGAACCTCAGCTGTTAGAATTTATAACAGCTTGATTTGATCTCGATGCAGGTAGGCCCCTCTCAGCACGTGGCTATTTTGCACTCGGGTACGTGAGAGTTTTCTTCACACTCCTTATGAGGGGGAGTGTGACATAATCATATATGTACTGTATGCCATACGACAAGATTCAGGCAAACCATCAGATATAGTGTGTATGCCAGTTCTACAGAGATGTTCGCCTCAGAATAACCCTTGAAACCAGGGTCGTGTACCTGCTGATATTAGTGAGCCATTGGTACACGTGTTGGTAGTATCCTTAACTCTCCGCATTTCAGATGCATGAATTCTGTGTATCCCCGGTTAAGATTTCCTGCCAGTTGGAAAGGGGACTTCCTCCTACCAAAGGATGAGTCTCCTTTGTAAAGAATGATGGTTTGTGTAGGAACAAATGACAAATTTGTACCTTTCCTAACTATACTAATATAAATCCTTTACTCGTACTTTCCTTCCAGCACCACCCCCTAGAAAGTTCCAACTGCTATTGAAGCAGGTAACTACCAGTCGATTGTTGACACCTCGTTATACTGAAATTTTTAATTGCCGTTTGTTCCGGCGTAGATTCAAACCCTCTGCTATTTATAGGGTATACTTTCAGCGTAGCTGAAAGTATACCCTATAAATAGCTCCAGGTTTGTATACTAGGAAAAATACAAATTATGTACAAATTTGTTATATTTCAGCATTGCTGTTATCGTTTTCCTATGTAAAGGACTGAGGTTTGTATAGTTAGGAAAAATACAAATTACTTTTGAAAATTGTGTCATTTTCTTTTCCAAATTCAGTGATTACTCTGTGCCAGTTAGCTGGGGACATGCCCTAAAGATATATCTTTGAATCTCCACCTTGGGTTGGGAAATCCCTTCACGTTTTCTAACTCGGTGTCATCGAATGGCAATTCCGTATGTTTTTGCCGAAAAACATTCATGTCAGACTGCGTATCCATCACAGGATCTCCGAGGATTACCTCCTAAATTCCCCTTCACAACATCCATGGAAGAATCCCCTACCACTACCAAGCCTTCATGACTTAGAACAGAAGGAAAGGCACCCTCTTAACCCTTACATGGAAGCTGAGAACCTAAAGACCCATCCACAGCCAAATCCCTAGAAATGGAGAAGACCCATCCACAGCCAAATCCCTAGAAATGGAGAAGACCCATCCACAGCCAAATCCCTTGAAATCGAGAAGACCCATCCACAGCCAAATCCCTTGAAACGGAGAAGGCCCATCCACAGCCAAATCCCTAGAAACAGAGAAGGCCTATCCCCAGTCAAATCCCTAGAAATGGAGAAGGCCCATCCACAGCCAAATCCCTAGAAACGGAGAAGGCCCATCCACAGCCAAATCCCTAGAAACAGAGAAGGCCTATCCCCAGCCAAATCCCTAGAAATGGAGAAGGCCCATCCACAGCCAAATCCCTAGAAACGGAGAAGGCCCATCCACAGCCAAATCCCTAGAAACAGAGAAGGACTATCCCCAGCCAAATCCCTAGAAATGGAGATGGCCCATCCACAGCCAAATCCCTAGAAACGGAGAAGGCCCATCCACAGCCAAATCCCTAGACATGGAGAAGACCCATCCACAGCCAAATCCCTAGACATGGAGAAGGCCCATCCACAGCCAAATCCCTAGAAATGGAGAAGGCCCATCCACAGCCAAATCCCTAGAAACAGAGAAGGCCTATCCCCAGCTAAATCCCTAGAAATGGAGAAGGCCCATCCACAGCCAAATCCCTAGAAACGGAGAAGGCCCATCCACAGCCAAATTCCTAGAATTGGGAAGACCCATCTATAGCCAAATCCCTAGAAACGGAGAAGGCCTATCCACAGCCAAATCCGTAGAAACGGAGAAGGCCCATCCACAGCCAAATCCCTAGAAACAGAGAAGGCTTATCCCCAGCCAAATCCCTAGAAACGGAGAAGGCCTATCCACAGCCAAATCCCTAGAAACGGAGAAGGCCCATCCAAAGCCAAATCCCTAGAAACAGAGAAGGCCTATCCCCAGCCAAATCCCTAGAAATGGAGAAGGCCCATCCACAGCCAAATCCCTAGAAACAGAGAAGGCCCATCCACAGCCAAATCCCTAGACATGGAGAAGACCCATCCACAGCCAAATCCCTAGACATGGAGAAGGCCCATCCACAGCCAAATCCATAGAAACTGAGAAGGCCCATCCACAGCCAAATCCCTAGAAACAGAGAAGGACTATCCCCAGCCAAATCCCTAGAAATGGAGATGGCCCATCCACAGCCAAATCCCTAGAAACGGAGAAGGCCCATCCACAGCCAAATCCCTAGACATGGAGAAGACCCATCCACAGCCAAATCCCTAGACATGGAGAAGGCCCATCCACAGCCAAATCCCTAGAAATGGAGAAGGCCCATCCACAGCCAAATCCCTAGAAACGGAGAAGGCCCATCCACAGCCAAATCCCTAGAAACGGAGAAGGCCCATCCACAGCCAAATCCCTAGAAACAGAGAAGGCCTATCCCCAGCTAAATCCCTAGCAATGGAGAAGGCCCATCCACAGCCAAATCCCTAGAAACGGAGAAGGCCCATCCACAGCCAAATTCCTAGAATTGGGAAGACCCATCTATAGCCAAATCCCTAGAAACGGAGAAGGCCTATCCACAGCCAAATCCGTAGAAACGGAGAAGGCCCATCCACAGCCAAATCCCTAGAAACAGAGAAGGCTTATCCCCAGCCAAATCCCTAGAAACGGAGAAGGCCTATCCACAGCCAAATCCCTAGAAACGGAGAAGGCCCATCCAAAGCCAAATCCCTAGAAACAGAGAAGGCCTATCCCCAGCCAAATCCCTAGAAATGGAGAAGGCCCATCCACAGCCAAATCCCTAGAAACAGAGAAGGCCCATCCACAGCCAAATCCCTAGACATGGAGAAGACCCATCCACAGCCAAATCCCTAGACATGGAGAAGGCCCATCCACAGCCAAATCCATAGAAACTGAGAAGGCCCATCCACAGCCAAATCCCTAGAAACAGAGAAGGCCTATCCCCAGCCAAATCCCTAGAAATGGAGAAGGTCCATCCACAACCAAATCCATAGAAACTTAGAAGGCACATCCACAGCCAAATCCCAAGAAATGGAGAAGACCCATCCACAGCCAAATCCCTAGAAACGGAGAAGGCCCATCCACAGCGAAATCCCTAGAATAGAAACAGAGAAGGCCTATCCCCAACCAAATCCCTAGAAATGGAGAAGGTCCATCCACAGCCAAATCCATAGAAACAGAGAAGGCCCATCCACAGCCAAATCCCTAGAAACTGAGAAGGCCTATCCCCAGCCAAATCCCTAGAAATGGAGAAGGTCCATCCACAGCCAAATCCCTAGAAACGGAGAAGGCCCATCCACAGCCAAATCCCTAGAAACAGAGAAGGCCCATCCACAGCCAAATCCCTAGAAACAGAGAAGGCCTATCCCCAGCCGAATCCCTAGAAATGGAGAAGGTCCATCCACAGCCAAATCCCTAGAAACGGAGAAGGCCCATCCACAGACAAATCCCTAGAAATAGAGAAGGTCCATCCACAGCCAAATCCATAGAAACTGAGAAGGCCCATCCACAGCCAAATCCCTGTAAATAGAAGGGAGAAGCTGGTACCCCAAAGGTTCAGCCACAGTCAAGTCTGCAGGTAAGGAAGAAAGGCTACACCCTGGAATTCTCTTAGAAGCTGGTGAATCGAAGGCCCACCAGTGGCCAAATCCAAACATCCAGAAGGAAAAGCTCCCATACTATCATTCCTTGGAAGCTAATAATTCAAAGGCCCAGCCACAGCCAAATTCTGACCCTGGACCAGTAAGGTGGTAGAATGTAGTGCAACAGTATTTGGATGGCCCCATCTTGAATGGGCTGGCCATAGAAGGAGCGAATTGATACCTCTACTGTTAAAGCTGTCAGGGAGGCATTCACGGAGGATTCAAATGTACGAAATCCAGGCAGACTGGTAACCTACTTACAACCCAAAGACACTTAAAAATCTCAGTAGTAAGGCTTCCTCCTCTGTGGAGTCTAGGTCATCCATGGATCCAAATTCAAAACATGGATAAGGGTCTGGTCCACTAGGCCCATTTCCAAAATTGCTAACTGCTGAAGCTAGGATATCAAGATTAATGAGATCGCTGTAATCCTTGCTGTGTAAATAATCAGCAGGCCATGGCCTTTCCCTCGCATAGAAAGGAGGAAAACAACCTTAGCTCTTAGGTGTTTTACCACCTCCTCCAAATTCCAAGCAGAATTGATCCATTCTAAACAAATAAAGCTATTTTCACGCCCCCAAGTGCTGCACCAATCAGCAGAACAATCACAATGCACATGAAAACAATTGTGACCCCATTTTTGGTTAGCTGAGTTATGTCCATCACGGATGGATCTTGGATAATGGCACTCATCTGTAATAGAAATGTGTTAAATTAGAACTGCTCATTATAAACTCTTTCTGAGTGGGTTAGGAAGTCTCCCAACTCTTTTCTGTAATGACCACCAAATTAAGAGCGATAGACTCATAACACAAATACCTTCAAATCTAAGATATTCACTTCAGTAAGACAGGCATTAGTCCATCCTAGACCCAATAACTTTAAACAGTAACCTTATGGTTTACCAAGCCAAAGGTTTGAGAAAAATTACTGTACTAAAGTAATCCTAACCAGCCTTAAAATAGGAAAAGATTCACATATGATTGAATTATACCTCTCTTCTCTCCCTCCAATACCCATATCTGATGACTATGGAAGGATAACCACCTGTAAGAACAATTGACTGACCAGTCAGCCACCTCATCTCATGGTTATATACCCAATTGTAGGAGGATGGCAATATCTCCTCTCCCTCCTAAATTAATAGGTATAGGAGCACAATTTAAAAAATAGGTCTAAATACAGTCTAAAAAGTATGTTTTAAAGAATCGCTTTAATACTACTGAATAAGTAGACTAATCCCGCCTCAATATTAACCTTACCAAGGTTATAACTAATAGGCTAATAAACATTCGGTCAGGATACAGCTAACATTAATTGACTGCAGTACAATTAAAAGTAATAATACTCACCCTTAACCCAGCCTAACCAAAGTTTAGACGCTTGAAGTTACCCTTCTTTCACATTTTATAAGAATGTAATAATTGCATCTTGAAAGAAGTTACCAAAATGGCACCAGCAATCAACAAACCCCCTTTTATGTAACTAATATTAAAATATCTATGACAGTAAATGTACTCAAGGAATTATAGGAAACTCAACACACTAATGTTGGGAGGGCAAACAACAAACATAATTACTTGAATGCCAACTCTAACCAAGCATACTGTACAGTATTTGTATTTGATAATTAAACCACAAAATGAACTAAAAATCCTGGATACGGTACTTGACTTGATAATGTTCATGAAGTGATTTGATAATGTTCATGAAGTGATTTGATCCCACAATGACACTCTTGCATATACCTACGACGACTAGAAATTAATGAAGGTTAAGGTTTGTTGTGATGTCAGTATGCCGGCGATGACTGGGTGGATTTTTTTAGGGGGATGCCGTGCATGACGTCACTCATAGTAGACAACTTTTACCCATAGCAGACAACTTTCAGCTACTGAGGTGCTTTGGCAAGTCCAAATGAGCCAGAACTAGCGGTCTCCAATATACACACCGAGTCCATGCTTTGTGCGTTGATACACTGGCCCTGGAGCAGGGGAGACAATATTTTTTTGGTAATCATGTTGTATTGGATTCCCTGTTCTAGCCTTTCACAGGAAAGTTCTTGGAGACCATGCAGCACTTTAACCCAAGAAATACAAATTTTGTTTTACAAATTTGTGATATTTTTCAGGCCTCAGTGCTGGGCCTTCTGGCCCAAAATCATGAATCAAATTTAAAACCACTTACACATGATACTTACCAGTGGCTACCATCAACTCAGTGAAATCTCTATCCAATATGACCTTTGTAGTCTTTTGTCTTTTTGAATTTTACATATATACATATATATATTTATATATATATATATATATATATATATATATATATATATAAATATATATATATATATATATATATATATATATATATATATATAATTTATATATTAGATATATTATATATTATTTTGTAATATATATATATAATTTATATATATATATATATATAATCAGCTGTAACTAGTCCATTGTAGGACAAAGCCCTCACACATGTCCTTCCACTTATGTCTGTTTATGGTCTTTCTATGCCATTCTATACCTGCAAATTTTCTTAGCTCATCAATCCATCATCTTCTCTTTCTTCCCCTGCTTCTTTTGCAATCTCCAAAGACCCATTATGGTAATCATAATGTCCATCTATTATCTTTCATTCTCATTATGACCTGCTAATGTCCATTTCTTTTTTACAAGTAGAATATCGTATACGTACTACAGTACATTTGTTCGTGTATCCGTGTTCTATTTCTGTTTCATAGTGTTATTCCCATCATTATTCTATCCATAGCTCTTTGAGTTAAAACTAGCCAATTTTCTTAAGCTTTGGTAAGGCTCCATGTTTCTGATACATAAGTTAATTCAGTACTAGAACCATCTGATTAAATACTTTTCTTGTTAAAGAAAATGGCATTTTACGTTTCATAATCTCATTTTGTTTACCAGAAGTTCTCCATCCCATGCTTATCCTTTTAATTTCAATCTCATGTCCTGGGAAAAAACTTACTGTCTGTCCTAAGTATGTAAATTCATTAACAATCTCCAGAGATTTGTCCATATATATTCTCGTGCAATCCTTAACTTATGTGGTTTTGTTGGAACAAATAAAAGATATTCTTTTAATACCAACCCATCTGTTTACATTTAAAGGGACCTTCATCTAATCTCACTCATCATATTTATAGTTTGATTGTAAAAGTAGATGCTGTTCTTATTTGTATGGATGGCCAGGATGAAATCTGAAGGAGCCGTTAACAGGAAAGGCAAATTGATGGGTTTGTAATAGAAATGGAAATTTTTCAATATTAATCTTACCCGATGATCATGTAGCTGTCATCTCCGTTGCCCGACAGAAATCTACGGTCGGGATACGCCAGCGATCGCTATCCAGGTGGGGGTGTGCTCAACAGCGCCATCTGTGGTCAGGTACTCAAGTACTTCTTGTCAACAAGACCTCAATTTTTCCTCTGTCGTGCCGCCGGCAAGACCTACATGGATACGCTGTTGATTTTGGAGTCTTTTGTTCACGATTTGGTGATGTATTTGCTCTGAAGTTTAGCCTTCGCTGTTCAGGAAGCTTTATCCTTAGCTTAGCAAGCTTTTGGAATTAATTTGATTCATTGGTTAACGATCTTTGCTTAATTTTGGAATTCCCCCTTGACTACCTCTCAATTCAAGATGTCTGACCATTCCCAAGTTCCTAAATACAGGCAGTGTAGTGTTAGGACTTGTACTAGGCGTCTTCCGAAGGCCTCTATAGATCCTCACACCGTATGTTCCAATTGTAGGGGAAAATCCTGTCAATTGGAAGATCGATGTGGGGAATGTGCTGGGCTTTCGGAATTCGATTTTAATGAATTCCTCAGATATGCACGTAGGTTAGAGAAGGAGAGAGATAGGAGGAGTTCTTCTCGCTCTGTGGATTTTTCCTCTCCCCATGCCCCTCAACCTTTTCCTTCCCCTGTGGTGGTGACTCCCGTACCTGCTACGAGTGCTCAGCCTGGAATGGCTGATATGTTGCGTGCCATTCAGGCTCTCGGTGAGAAGGTGGAGTCGTTGGTTAGTGACCGCAATCAGCTCTTGGCAGATGTCAGAGAGCTGAAAGCGAAGAGTGCAGTGGGAAGTGTTAGTGCTAGTGATGTGCATAGTGTCAGTGTCAGTGTTGCGCATGAGGGTACATCTGTGCGTGCCAGTCGTCCTCCCAGTCCGGGACCTCTTGCAAGCTCCCAAGCCCAGGGGAGAAGCAATGTCGAAGGACCAAAGGGTTCGGCAGGCCTTGATCGGCGCACGGATGTATCCTCAGTGGTTGCGGACGTATCTGCTAAGGATCGTCCCATCCACTTACAGACGAATGAGCCCTTACATTCCTCGTCTGTGGAAGAGGTTTCCAGGAGGAAACGGTGGACCAAGGTCTCACGACCGCTCAAACGTAAGGTCCCTTCCGAGCTAGTCCAACGGCCCAGGTGTAGCCACTGGGTCAGTTCGGACTCGCCGCAGTCATCTGATGACTGCACACCTCCCAAGAGAGGTAGAGTGGTCCCTCAACAGGCCTCTGCTCCGTCTGTTGTTGCTCCAACCACAGTAGACCCTAATTGGTCCATGCTGCAGACTATGCAGTCTCAGCTTGCGGCATTTATGCAGGAGTATCATGCCGAGAAGGTTAACACCTCTCCTGTTAACCTACAACCCGCAGAGGTTGTGCGCTCAGCAGATACTGCGGCTGCCTGCTCCCACACTCCACCTGTGAGAGCTCCTCCACCGATGCGCAGTCCTCACTGCCAGACGCATGTTCTTGCTGCACCATCTGCTAACATGCGTGAGCTGCCGCATCAGGAGTTGCCGGGTTCCAGCACTATGCGGCATTCTCCTCAGCCCATGCAGCATGCTCTGCAGACCTTACAGCATGCTCCGCATACCATGCAGCATGAGCCGCATACCTTACAGCATGCTCTGCATACCATACCGCATGCTCCTCAGCCCACCGCAGACCCTCCCACACACCAGCCCTCTGCTTTTGTTGTTGCCAGCTCGCAGACTGTCCAGCAGAGGCATGATGATGGATCCGCAGGTACGCATGCACCCGTTCTGCAGGATTCAGCCGTTCAGCTTGCTGCTCTGCCTTTGCCTCTCACAACTCAACTTTCGGATGATGATGTATCGGATGATGAAGCTGCTCATCTGGATGATCCTCACTCTGATGTTGAAGGACACAAGTCTTCGCCACCCTCCTTAGACTTTCGCAAAGTCCTTGCTTTGTTCAGGGATTTGTATCCTGAACACTTTGTGTCTGCAACCCCTCGTTCTCCTCCCTCCGAGTTTGCTCTGGGCATGCAGTCTGCTGCGCCTGCCTTCACCAAGCTTGTTCTCGCCAGATCATCTAGGAGAGCTTTGAGGGTTATGGGAGACTGGTTGCATTCCAAGAAGCAACTGGGAAGGACCTCTTTTGTGTTTCCTCCTCCCAAGCTGGCTTCTAAGTCGAGTGTCTGGTATGCCACGGGAGAGGAACCTGGCTTGGGGGTTCCTGCCTCTGCCCAGGCCGACTTCTCAAGTCTGGTTGACTCTCCCCGCAGGTTGGCTATGAGACGTTCGAAGATCTGCTGGTCCTTTTCAGATCTTGATCATATGTTGAAGGGAGTCTTTCGTGCCTTCGAGATATTCAACTTCCTCGATTGGTGTTTGGGAGCCTTAAGCAGGAAGACTTCCCCTTCAGATAAGGACTCGGCCATGCTGATCATGTCTAGCATGGACAAGGCAATTCGGGATGGGTCTGGTGAACTTGCGGCTTCATATGTATCAGGAGTCCTCAAGAAGAGAGAACATCTGTGCTCCTTCTTATCTGCTGGTATCACTCCTTGCCAGAAGTCAGAGTTGCTGTTTGCTCCTCTCTCCAAGTGTCTGTTTCCGGAGGAGTTGATTAAGGGGATGGCTGCCTCTCTTATCCAGAAGGATACTCATGACCTCATGGCTTCTTCTGCACGTAAGGCTAAAACCTTACCTTCCGTGCCTAGACCCTTCCGCCCTACAGCAGTTGATACACCTGCTTCTAGGTTCATCCCGCCCTTTCGTGGCAGAACCTCCAGCAGAGGAGGTACCCGTGCAGACAGTCACCGTGGCAAGTCCAAGAAGGGTTCCAAGTCCGCAAAAGGCAAGTTTTGACTGCCTTTCTCTCCAGACAGCAGTAGGAGCCAGACTCAAGACCTTCTGGCAAGCTTGGGAGAGCAGAGGTGCAGACGCTCAGTCTGTGAAGTGGCTAAGGGAGGGATACAGAATTCTGTTCTGCCTCAATCCCCCTCTAGCTACATCTCCCATCAACCTCTCTCCCAACTACAAGGAGAAGGACAAGAGGCTAGCGTTGCAACAAGAGGTGTCGCTCTTGCTACAGAAGGAAGCAGTGGTCATAGTCCGGGATCATCAATCCCCGGGCTTTTACAACCGTCTCTTCCTGGTAGCCAAGAAGACAGGAGGTTGGAGACCGGTGCTGGACGTCAGTGCTCTCAATGCTTATGTCACCAAGCAGACGTTCACGATGGAGATGACGAAGTCGGTCCTAGCAGCGGTCAGGCAGGAGGACTGGATGGTCTCGTTAGACCTGAAAGACGCATACTTTCACGTCCCCATCCATCCAGACTCCCAACCTTTCCTAAGATTCGTCTTTGGAAAGGTTGTGTACCAGTTCCAAGCCCTGTGCTTTGGCCTAAGCACGGCACCTCTTGTGTTTACGAGACTGATGAGGAATATTGCGAAATTCCTTCACTTGGCAGACATCAGAGCCTCCCTCTATTTAGACGACTGGCTTTTAAGAGCTCCCACAAGTCGTCGCTGTCTGGAGAATCTCAGATGGACTATGGATCTGACCAAGGAACTGGGCCTCCTGGTCAATTTAGAGAAGTCCCAGCTCGTCCCATCCCAGACCATTGTTTACCTGGGTATGGAGATTCAGAGTCGAGCTTTTCGGGCTTTTCCGTCGGCCCCAAGGATCAACCAAGCCCTAGAGTGCATCCAGAGCATG
This sequence comes from Palaemon carinicauda, assembly GCF_036898095.1. Lineage (NCBI taxonomy): Eukaryota > Metazoa > Arthropoda > Malacostraca > Decapoda > Palaemonidae > Palaemon > Palaemon carinicauda. The sequence continues at coordinate 182,370,064 of NC_090726.1, forward strand.
CTGAGAAGGAACCGATGCTCAGTCAGGCAGTGGATGAGTCTAACAGGGACACTTTCATCGCTGGCCCTGTTCATCGAGTTAGGGAGACTCCACCTCCGCCCCCTTCAGTATCATCTAGCTGCTCACTGGATAAAGGACATGACGCTAGAGACGGTCTCAGTTCCTGTTTCCGAAGAGATGAGGTTTACTCTAACGTGGTGGAAGAACAGCATTCTTCTCAAGGAAGGTCTATCTTTAGCTGTTCAGACCCCCGACCACCGTCTCTTCTCGGACGCATCAGACTCGGGCTGGGGTGCGACATTGGACGGACAGGAATGCTCGGGAACATGGAATCAGGAGCAAAGGACACTTCACATCAATTGCAAGGAGTTGTTGGCGGTTCATCTGGCCTTGATAAACTTCAAGTCCCTCCAGCTAAACAAGGTGGTGGAGGTGAACTCCGACAACACCACAGCCTTGGCTTACATCTCCAAGCAGGGGGGGACTCATTCGAGGAAGTTGTTCGAGATCGCAAGGGACCTCCTCATTTGGTCAAAAGATCGAAAGCTCACGCTGGTAACGAGGTTCATTCAGGGCGATATGAATGTCATGGCAGATCGCCTTAGCCGGAAGGGTCAGGTCATCCCCACAGAGTGGACCCTTCACAAGAATGTTTGCAGCAGACTTTGGGCCCTGTGGGGTCAGCCAACCATAGATCTGTTCGCTACCTCGATGACCAAGAGGCTCCCATTGTATTGTTCTCCGATTCCAGACCCAGCAGCAGTTCACGTGGATGCCTTTCTGCTGGATTGGTCCCATCTCGACCTGTATGCATTCCCGCCGTTCAAGATTGTCAACAGGGTACTTCAGAAGTTCGCCTCTCACAAAGGGACACGGCTGACGTTGGTTGCTCCCCTCTGGCCCGCGAGAGAATGGTTCACAGAGGTACTGCAATGGCTGGTCGACGTTCCCAGGACTCTTCCTCTAAGAGTGGACCTTCTGCGTCAACCTCACGTAAAGAAGGTACACCCAAGCCTCCACGCTCTTCGTCTGACTGCCTTCAGACTATCGAAAGACTCTCAAGAGCTAGAGGCTTTTCGAAGGAGGCAGCCAGAGCGATTGCCAGAGCAAGGAGGACATCCACTCTCAGAGTCTATCAGTCTAAATGGGAAGTCTTCCGAAACTGGTGCAAGGCCAATGCAGTTTCCTCAACCAGTACCACTGTAACCCAGATTGCTGACTTCCTGTTACATCTAAGGAACATTAGATCCCTATCAGCTCCTACGATCAAGGGTTACAGAAGTATGTTGGCAGCGGTTTTCCGCCACAGAGGCTTGGATCTTTCCACCAACAAAGATCTACAGGACCTCCTTAGGTCTTTTGAGACCTCAAAGGAACGTCGGTTGTCCACTCCAGGCTGGAATCTAGACGTGGTCCTAAGGTTCCTTATGTCATCCAGATTTGAACCGCTCCAATCAGCCTCTTTTAAGGACCTCACATTAAAAACTCTTTTCCTCGTATGCCTAGCAACAGCTAAAAGAGTAAGTGAGATCCACGCCTTCAGCAGGAACATAGGTTTCACATCGGAAACGGCTACATGTTCCTTGCAGCTCGGTTTTTTGGCTAAAAACGAGCTTCCTTCACGTCCTTGGCCTAAATCGTTCGAGATCCCTAGCCTGTCCAACTTGGTGGGGAACGAACTGGAGAGAGTACTTTGCCCAGTCAGAGCTCTTAGGTACTATCTAAGAAGGTCAAAACCTTTACGAGGACAATCAGAAGCCTTATGGTGTGCTGTCAAGAAGCCTTCGCTACCAATGTCTAAGAACGCAGTTTCTTACTACATCAGGCTTCTGATTAGAGAAGCTCATTCTCATCTGAAGGAAGAAGACCTTGCTTTGCTGAAGGTAAGGACACATGAAGTGAGAGCTGTGGCTACTTCAGTGGCCTTCAAACAGAACCGTTCTCTGCAGAGTGTTATGGATGCAACCTATTGGAGAAGCAAGTCAGTGTTCGCATCATTCTATCTCAAAGATGTCCAGTCTCTTTACGAGAACTGCTACACCCTGGGACCATTCGTAGCAGCGAGTGCAGTAGTAGGTGAGGGCTCAGCCACTACATTCCCATAATCCCATAACCTTTTTAACCTTTCTCTTGAATACTTTTTATTGTTGTTTTGGGTTGTACGGTCGGCTAAGAAGCCTTCCGCATCCTGGTTGATTTGGCGGGTGGTCAATTCTTTCTTGAGAAGCGCCTAGGTTAGAGGTTGTGATGAGGTCCTTTAGTATGGGTTGCAGCCCTTTATACTTCAGCACCTAAGAGTCGTTCAGCATCATAAGAGGACCGCTACGCTCAGTAAGGAAGACGTACTTAATAAAGGCAGAGTAATGGTTCAAGTCGACTTCCTTACCAGGTACTTATTTATTTTATATTTGTTATTTTGAATAACTAATAAAATGAAATACGGGATACTTAGCTTCTTTGTTAACATGTATGCTGGTCTCCACCCACCACCCTGGGTGTGAATCAGCTACATGATCATCGGGTAAGATTAATATTGAAAAATGTTATTTTCATTAGTAAAATAAATTTTTGAATATACTTACCCGATGATCATGATTTAAAGGACCCGCCCTTCCTCCCCATAGAGAACCAGTGGACCGAGGAGAAAATTGAGGTCTTGTTGACAAGAAGTACTTGAGTACCTGACCACAGATGGCGCTGTTGAGCACACCCCCACCTGGATAGCGATCGCTGGCGTATCCCGACCGTAGATTTCTGTCGGGCAACGGAGTTGACAGCTACATGATCATCGGGTAAGTATATTCAAAAATTTATTTTACTAATGAAAATAACATTTTATAAGAAATATTCACGTTTGGCATTATAGTATCAATTGATAATCTGAAACTTACTTTATATTGTAAGTTACCTAAGAATGTAATATATTTGGCATACTAAGAATATAATAAGTTTGTCAGTATGCATTGTTTTCAAGTTGGTTAATTGTCTTGGTGTTCTTTGTAGTAGAACCATTTATGTATGTATTGCCACATGACCTGTATGTGCATAGATTAAGAATTGTTTGATAATGGGTTCATAACTCATCTATTAAATGATCCTGATGTCTTTATAGGTAAGAGCCTTGATGGCTGAACTGAGTGATGACCTACAAGTCAGCATTAAAGAAGAGGTGGATGATGAGGTTGGAGTGGAGGATTTTATGACCCCTACTTCAGGTGGTAAATCAGGTACACTTCATGATGCCAAGCCATCCCTTTTGCCGAATGGGGCCATGCGTGGAAATGGACGATTCATGGATGCCTACAGGGTATTTCAAGTAATGTTACATAAACAACCCAGTGGTACAAGTGTGCCAGATGGCATCAAGGAAAATGTATACTTTCTCCTAAATAATGAACTAAACATGGCTCGTCGAGGAAAAGGAAAATTGTGCCGTTACTTGGATGACTGTGGTGCTTGGTCTGTCAATGCTTCATGTAAATCTCACCATTATGTAATACGAGGTGAACAGCTTGATAGTGTTGACTTAAAGGCAGGGATGTATTGTAAAGAATTGAAGGGTCTTAAAGTTCCAATAGACCCTCAACCGTCAGATGAAGAAATGATTACTTTTAAGCGTTATTATGTTTCCCTGAAGAGAAGTCCTACATACAGGAAGAGAGTTTCAACAGTTGCCAAATGCCCAAACAACTTAGCATTCTTGAAAGCATTAGCTGTAATTGAATACATTGGATTGTTCCACTCAGAGAGTGAACCAGCAGAAGATCCTCTTGCACTGACTGCCAAGAATGTAATGAATGACAAGGTCAAATTGAAATGCACAGGGTTTTTAACGCCCCCAAAGTATCCGCCACCATGTCGAGATAATAGATTTATGGAAGTCAATGAAGGATTTTTAGTTATTGCTGATGTCTTCCAGGTGATGCTTACAAAGGAGCCTATTGGCCAGGACATTCCAGCTGGGATTAAAGAAAATGTATATTTTCTCCTTGACAATGGGCAAAACATAAATCGGAGAGCAAGTGGGAAAAGGAGTAGATACTGGGATGACTGTGGCCATTGGTCTGTAAATGGAAAGAGTAAGTATCTCAATTTTGCTATCCGAAATGGAAAGGATCTTTGCCATATTGAGTTAAAAGATGGGGTGTATTCAGAGATAGTTGAAGGAGGTCGAATTCCTTTGATGCCTCAGCCAACAGACGAAAGTTTAATTTCATTTCGACAATATTTTGTCAACCTCAAAGAAGACTCCAGTTATCGTAAGAGAGTTTCTCTTGTGACTAAGTGTCCAGAGTCATTAGCTCATTTAAAAAACTTAGCAGTTGTTGAGTACCTGGGTAAATGGCCCATTCCTTCAATGGACCCTAGACCTGGTCCTCAAGTATGGAAACAGACTACAGGTAGTGAAAATAATGAGGAATTTGTTGTTTGTAGTCCTGATATTCATTCGTTTGATATGGATAAATCTGATGCAGATAAGACTTTGAAAACAGATGAAATTGCATTAGAAAATGGACGGTTCCTTAATGCAGATGGTGTTTTCCATGTCATGCTGCTTAGAAATCCTGTTGGGGATTCAGTGCCACAAGGAGCAAAGGAAAATGTATGTTTTCTTATTGACAATGGACAAAATATAACACGCAAAGCTAATGGTAAAAAGAGCAGATATTCAGATGACTATGGAATTTGGTCTTTGAGGCCATCAAGTGACACTGATTATTATATGATTCGTGACAATGGACGTCTATGGTTTATGAGTTTAGTGGATGGTGTATATTGCTATTTAAGTAAAGGTGAACGAATCCCCCTGGTTCCTCAGCCCACAGATGACAATATTATAGTGTTTAGTCGCTACCGAGCATCGCTGAAAGGGGACCCTGATTGTCGTAAAAGAATCTCTACTGTCTTGAAATGCCCTGATTCGATGTCTCATTTGAAAAGTTTAGCTGTTGTTGAATATATTAGGTCTATACCGAAAGTACAGAGTAGAGATAAGAGTAGTATTCAGGAAGGTAGTAGTGTAAGAAAAAACATGATTTGCGTTCAAGAAACAGCGACTCGGAATGACCTTCCACCAATTTCTTCAAAGTATGTTGTTCAAAACCATTGTAGGTTTCTTGATGGTAACACCATATATCGTTATTTCCTAAACGGGAGCCCGCTTAGTAGTGATATGCTCAGAGGAAGGAAGGAAAACCTATACTTTCTCTGTCATATAGATCTGAACATGGTTGTTGAAACTGCTGGTAAGAAGTGTCCTTATACAGATGAATGTGGAACATGGATTGCAAAGCCTTCATGTAAAACCCACCATTATATTGTTTCTGAGGGAGGGGAACTTGACTTTATTGAAATGAAAGAAGGAATTTATTGTAAAGAAAATAAGGGTGTCCGTACGCCTGTGGATCCACAACCAAATGAGGAGGAAATCATAACGTTCAAACGTTATTATGGGTACTTGAAGCGTAATCCAAATTACAAAAGAAGGGTGTCCATAGTTATTAATTGTTCAACAGCTAAGGATCATTTAAGAAAATTGGCTGTTGTTGAATATATAGGATCATTTTATGGGTGAGTTTGATTGATTTTAAATGGTACGGCGCATCTTGAGAAATATTTTTAAGTGAGGGTGGATTTAATACTTGGGAAAAACTTGGTGCTCGTGCTGTTTAGCAAGAAAACATGGATTTATGCAGTTTTGAAAGTGACGTACCCTAATTGCACATATGGGAAATGTGTTCTTTGCATACAATTTGTACAGATATTTCATTTTAATTTACTCTTAAAAGTACAAAGCATTAATTCAAAACATAACACAAAATCAAGACAATTTTCTATGTACTTTAGATTTAAAACATTTATATTTTTTTTTTTCTGATGCTATGTTTTGCCCTTTTAGTAAAAGTAATGGGCAAGAACAGTTATATTTTTTAAGTTTTTATATTTAAAACATTATTTATTAGAGTTTAGTCAGGAAACATAAAGTGGCTTGTATAATTGAAATTTTAAATTAGTTTTTGTTGTTGGGGAGAATGCTGTATTCTAATATAGATTTATAGCAAAGATTTTCATATGCTTTGAGATACAGTGCTGTTAAGTCATAGACTTGAAGATGAAATCTGGTAATGCTTTTATCATCATCATCATGCCTTGCTTCTCCTGTAATATAGAATTTTATATACATAGGTCCATAACAATCCCATCAATTATATGATGCCCACATTGGGGTTTCTAATAATCTCTAGACTCAGTCTTTTATAAGACCACATCACAACACAAGTGCCACCTGAACTCTCAGGCACATCCATCAACCACTTCATAATTCATGTGTGCTTAGCTGGTGTCAACCACTTTACAGAATTTAAGTGCTAACGTACTGCAGATATTTCACTTTTTTTTGCTGCGTAAAATCTGAATGAAAAAGTCGGATTTTTTACAGAAAGTGTCACTTATTAAAGAAAAAGCTTCATGAGTTCCAAAATGTAAACTTTTAATTTGCCACATGCTGAGCATACCAATAATTTGAAGAATTTAAGTATGTATGTGTGCTGTATATGTGTACAGTAATTTCAGCTTGATACATAAAAAATTAGGCTTAGTATGTTACTATTACTACTTTACGATACATTGTTAGATGAATTTGACTTGAAACTAGAACGGTAACTTTTCTAATGATTACGGTGAATAAATGTACCGTGTTTTATAAGCAATAATAGATGAAGAATACTAGAACAATAGTAAAATTCATCATAGATGGTAAAGAACACTACTGTATACTGTACTGTTCATCGATCAAGTACAATATATTGATAAATGATGATGCAGTCAATGAAAGGTGATTACAATAGACCTCATTCTCGTTTGTCTGGTAGTTTATAGTTTTTTTAATACATTAAAACCTCAGTTTATCGGACGTCTTTACTTCTCAGCTTCATTAGTTTGGTGGGTTTTGCTTGACTTCAATTTTAAAAATGATTCATTTTGTGAATAAAAGTAATTGAATAACAAATGTAACGTGTAACTTAAGCTAGGCTAGAATTATGAAATATTACTGTTACTATGGGATAATTTGAATGTACAATTGTATGCTATTTGTGTATGATCAGATTGTTACTTGTCAGATGATTAGGACTGCCAGAGCTATTTTTAATATATACTTGTACATACACAAATACAAACCATTGTTCTTTACTATAGGATATGGATGACAGCGAAGTCTGGAATACAGTAGTTAAAACTTTTAACGAGGTGTAAACAATTATCAAGGTTACCTGATGGTAGAGGGAAAGCAACTTCCCCCCTCTAGCCCACTGTAACCTAACTTGAATTTCAGCTGTCAGAGAGTGAACTTGTTCCTCTCTGCCTTGAAAATATTGGCAGTTTCTGCTTTTGGGAAATTAACTCTTAACTTTAATTTATCTTCTCTCTCTTTCCAGCATTGCATGTTTGGGTGTTTGCTTCTGCTCATCATGTGAACATACCTAGCTGTGCTGCCCAAGGCTTGTGGCACCTTCATGAGTAATGTGGAATTGAGCCTCATAGGTTGTACTGGTCATGCAGAGGACATGTGTGCTCAGAGGCTTTGCTGTGTAATGAGTATAGGGAGTGGCCATCCTCCTAGTGGATGTTGTTCGGCAGGAGGAAGAAGATTAAGGCCAACAGGGATTCTTTGCCTTTGGGGTCATCCTCAAAATCTAAGAAGTCACGGCCTGCCTTTTTTTCTTCTAGAACTCTCTCTTCAGACTCTTCTATAGCAACCTTCTCCGGAAGGTGTTCGGGTAAGAGTATTAGTCCTTTAACTCGTGGAGAGTCCTGAAGTAAAGAAGCACCGCTGCCTTTCCTCCTCTGGGAGATTTACCTTCTTCCTTTCAGAGAGGTGAAGCCCTTTGTTGTAGCTTTCCCTGTGTATGAGCGGTTCCCTTTGGAAGAGAGGCTTCAACGGTTCCTTGAGGAGCTCAACCACCATCAAGTCATCGCCCTGGTGACATAGTCTCCTCAGCAGGCTTCTTCAGGGAAAGGTAAGGTTCCTCCATTGCCTGCTTCTCCAGATGGTTCGAAAGCTCACACTTCCAACTGGCTTGGGATTAGAGGATCTCGCGCTTGGGGATGTGGTCTGCCGCAAGATTTGGATTTTGTGGACATCTCTTCTACCACAGAGGGTTCAGGACCCATTTAACCTGTCGCAGCTAATCCTGTTTCTCCTTGTTCCTCTCTGGACTTGTCTGGAAGGAATCCACTTCCCAGACAAGGCAGCAGGAAGAGAATCCTACTTACTTCTCTACCCAAGTATTCTGAAGTTCGAGAGCCTCACATTAGGCCTTATCTCTTGCTTTCCTAATGCCATTAAGAAGAAGGCTCTGCCAAACAACCCGAGACTTCGGAATCCTCTACAAGTGTTCTGGACCTCTTTTCCAGATAGTGTTCCGTCATCCTCCAGAATACGGGCAACCGGGATTTGGACCAGCGGGAAGAAGAACAAGCCCCGGAGGATTTCCCATTGGAGGAGGATTCTGATGAGTCGGGAGATGTGCCTTCTTCTCCGGCGGATCCCAAAACACACTTGACAGAGGAAGAGGAGTCCGAATAAACCTTTGTTAGGGTTTCCGAACCATTTGCTCTGTGAAGTGTTGTGGAATTCTTTTCTTCCTTTCTGAGAGGTAGGAAATCGGTCATCACCCTTCTTTCTTATTCATACCCTAGCGCTAAACCCAAGTTGGAGTTCTCTTGGACTACCATGGCCAATGATGTGTTGCAGAAGGTGGGAGGTCAGGTATCCAGTGAGAAGAACTTGCTGAAGTCGGGAGATCCTCTTGCCGCGTACCAATTCTTCTCCTGAAGCAAATAAGGTACTACGGAGTGCTGGAGGCAAAACCATCGCATCTTCCCCTGGATCCAGCGGTAGCCAAACTAATGCCAGGATGCTTATAGAACCATCGCAATGAATGTGATGCAGGCAGTGCCATGGAATGCAGGATACCTTGCCAATGCTGAAGATCTCTCGGATCCGAAAAAGTCAGTTGTTAAGGATATTGTGCTTACAGGAGCCAGAGCAGTAGAATATCTTATGTTCCAAGTTGCCAGCCAGGGGAATATTTGGGTTCTTAAGCATTGGGAAACTGTAACATCTAGGCCTCACTAAAAGATTGGGAAACAGGAGCGTTTAGATTCTAGATCTAAGCAATGTTCTGTTGGACTATTATTCTCTCTTTCCTCCCGAGGACACAGCGGTTGCTACTGAGAACTGGAGAAAGAGATTCAGGACTGTAATGTATAAGGACTGATTCATTTAAGCAGCCCAACCTTCCACCTCAGGTCAGGCCAGAACACCAGGACAGGTATCCAAATCTATGAGACCAGCCACAAAATGACCCTCACAGACCCAGTCCATTCTCAAAAAGCCTTTTTTGTCCAATCTGTCTTGGTAGAGTCAGAGCAATGGTAGAGAGAGAGGAAAAGGAAGGGAGAAGTATTATCTGCTAGGATGGGCAGATTACCCCCACCCTACCACGAGTGGGGGAATGTCATCAGAGGAATTGGAGGGGTGGTGGTTTCATGGGGCCGAGGACTGGGCCATCTATGTCCTCCAATCCGGATACCTCCTCCTGTTCACCAACTCTGCTCTCTTCTAAATCCTCTCCCAAAGATATAGTCTTATTATTGCCAAGGATCTCTAAAACATCAAGCCCTGTAGAAAGAGGTTCAGGGGATGATAGACAAGGGTGGCCTGCAGGAGATCGAATACAGGTCCCTCGTCTTCTACAGTCGACTCTTTCCTGTAAAGAAAACTTCTGGGGGCTGCAGACCTGTCATCAACCTCTTAGCCCTGAATCTCTGTATCAACCAGACACTATTCAAGATGGAGACTGGCTATAATCATTCAGGCGTCAGGGAAGGAGACTTGATGTTCATTTTGAACCTGGAAGACGCCTACTTTCAGGTCCCAGGCCAGCCAGCATCCAGGAAATATCTTTGGGTAGTAGTAGACAAGGTTTATCAGTTCAAGGTTTTTTGCTTTGGCCAGTCAACAGCCCCTCAGGTTTTCTTGAGGATGTTCGAACTGATATTGTCCTGGTCAGATCTCAACGGAATTCATCTGCTAAGATGCTTAGATGAGTGGCTAATCCTCACGAAGGTTCGGGAGATGCCTCTAGCTCATCGTGACAAGCTTCTCGAGTTTGTCAGGACCTGGGGATTCTGATAAACTGGGAGAAGTCTGCCCTCTCTGCTACTCAAAGCCTGTTCTATTTTGGAATGAAGATGGATTCCTTCTGGGGAAGGTGTTCCTCTCAGAGACAGAATTTCTCAACTGCTTCAGGTTGCTCTCCCTTTCGTGCAATACTCTTGACTTTCAGCTCTTCGGTGGCAGATGTTGCTGGACCATCTGGCTTCCTGAGGGTGTGTGGTTCCTGGATGAAGAGTGCATATTATGAGGAATTTTACAATGGGACCTCAAGTTATAATGGTCCCAACATTGGGATGTCTCTCAGACTCTAGTTGCCGTTGGGTCAAGCTCCAAGGGGAATCTTCTTTGGTGGATGGAGCAGGTGAATCTCAGAGAAAGCTGTCCTCTCTCGTCTTCTCTTGATGAATTCAGATCCTTCACAGAGGCAGTGTCCGAAGGATGGGGAGTGTATCTAGACCAACACTTGGCCTCAGGAACAGGGTAGTAGGTTGGCCAGGGCACCAGCCACCCATTGAAATACATCCGCTAGAGAGTTATGGGGTCCTGTAATTGGCCAGACTATACTACATTGGATCCTTTCCTTTGGTTACGGTTCACTTTCCCTTTGCCTACACATACATCTAATAGTCTGGCCTATTCTTTACAGGTTCTTTTCTGACCTCATACACCTGACAACACTGAGATTACCAAACAATTCTTCTTCACTCAAGGGGTTAACTGCTGCACTGTAATTTTTCAGAGGCTACTTTCCTCTTGGTAAGGGTAGAAGAGAGGCTCGATATGGTAAGTAGCTCTTCTAGGAAAGGGATACTCCAAAATCAAACCATTGTTCTCTAGTCTTGTGTAGTGCCATAGCCTCTGTACCATGGTCTTCCACTGTCTTGGGTTAGAGTTCTCTTGCTTGAGGGTACACTTGGGCACACTATTCTAATTTCTTTTCCTCTTGTTTTGTGAAAGTTTTTATGATTTATATTGGAGACTTTTGTTTAGGTGTTTTTGCTGTTCTTAACAAAACACGTCTGACCAACGCAAGTGCTGAAGAGGAATGAGGATGGGGGGTGGGGAGATGTAGGGGTAGAGAGAGGGTATGTTGATGAAGGAGAGGTCTAATTGGTGAGGGATCTATGGTCGTGGTTCAATCACGCCCCAGTTTTCTATACCGACACTATGAGTGAGCGAGCTAGGTTTATTCTTGGCATTCCATGCGTCTCTTTTTCGCTGGTATATTCAGCAATAACTATACCTTAGAAATGGTGCTAGAGGATCATTTCACTGGGTGACACAGGTCCCTCGCCCAGAAATAGATTTTTCCTTCATCAAAATCCCTTATTTTTCCTTAATCAAAATCTCTTATTTTTCCTCGTTTCCTTTCCTTACTGGGCTATTTTCCTTTTTGGAGCCCCGGGGCTTATAGCATCCTACTTTTCCAATTAGGGTTGTAGCTTAGCAAGTAATGATAATAATAATAATGCGCTGGGAGCACATCAATGTTTTAGAATTAAAAGCAGCCTGGTTAGTTCTGCAACAGTTTTGTCCTCTTCTTCAAGGTCACTCGGTTGTGTTGATGAACAACAACACATCTACATAAGGGGGATTGGGGGCAATGTCCTATTGCCTGTGTTAACTAGCAGTGAAGACCCTGGAATAGGCAGAAAACAATACAGTTATTCTCTCAGCCTGCTCCATTCCAGGCAAAAGGAAAGGAGTGTGCTAGCAGATTAGCCAATCAGTTGAGCATGAGGATCCAGATCATTGGTGGAGAAATGTTTTTGAGTCCTTAGATAGCGACAAGAGTGATAACTTTGTGAGGTTGTCCGACCATCGACCTATTTGCAACATCTGTAAAGGCAAAGTTGCCCGTTTACTCCTCTCCAGTTCCAGATCTAACAGCAGTGATTGAGAACACTTTCCGGTACCCCTGGGACACCCTCAATGCTTACGCTTTTCTGCTGTTCTGCCTACTAAGTAAGGTACTCATGAGGGTGAGGGAGACTCCCAACCTTGTTATGACCCTGATAACCCCAATGTGGCCACGCCGGGGGTGGTATCCAGACCTACTTCATCTTCTGGCAGACATCCCAAGGGAACTCCCACATCTTCTGCAGCAGCCCCACATCAGGATCTTCCACAGCACAGTGGATTCCCTGCATCATCACACATGGAGGTTATCCAGTAATTCCTCTCTCAAAAAAGATTTTCACAAGAGACTGCTCAACAGATGTCTGGATACCTTCGAAGATCCTCAACAGCGGCTTATCACGCCAAGTGCACCGTCTTCTATGGTTAGTGTCCTGGGAGGGATATCTCTCAGCACAAATCCTCTCTACCAATAATCACAGACTTCTTGTTTTACCTTCGTAAGGAGGAACTGTACTCTGTTTCTTTGGTAAACGGCTATTAGTCGGCCTTGAGCCAAGCCTTTAGTCCTAACAGGGTAGATATTTCTTATTAGGAAGAGGTGTCTTTGCTCTTACGAAGCTTTGAGCAGACTTATGCTCAAGTTGAGGTTAGCCCTCTTTGAACAATGTTAAAGTTCTAAGCTCTTTGAAAGGGGCTCTATATGAACCTTTAAGGCACGTGTTAGACGGACTTTACCCTGAAGAAGGTGATCCTCCTTGCTTTAGCTTCTTCCAAGTGAGTGAGTGAGCTCCAAGGGCTTTCGTTCGACATCACCCATTCAATGGGATAATGGGATGGCTCTCTGGACCTTGTTCCTGACTTTGTAGCAAAAGCTCAGAGTCCGTCGACATCGGATACCAAATGTTTTATCGTTTCAAATTGCAAGTCTTCGTGGGATAACCAAGTTACCTGGCCTCTTAGGATGTTGAGGTACTACTTGCAGTGTACTAGACTAGACCAGCCAGGCATCACCTGGAAAACCTCATTATGAGCACAGGAAGGAAGAAAAAATTCTCCAAGAACTTTTTTTTTTTTTTTTTTCGCTCTCTTTGCTTAGGGAAATAATTTCCCATTCTTTAGTCTTCTTCAAAAGGAAGAGCTCAAGTGAAAGCACACAACATCATGGATGTTGCTGCCTTTTTGGCTTTCAAAAGAACTTATCTGTGGTGCAGATATTTATGGCAGAGGTCTGAAAATGACAGACCACCTTCATCGTCCTTTACCAGCGAGAAATGACTCACAGTTCCATAGATACTTTCACCCTGGGATCTGTGGTTGCTGCTCAGCAGGTGGTTTAGCTCCCTCAGGTCTTTTACAGGACCAGTATCTGTAGATCAAGGACTAAGATTACCAGTAAGTCTGGGATGAAAGAAGATAGTGACTGTCCTTCACCATTTCATCTCCTCCCACCTCTCTTGGAGTACAGCCTTGGAATCCTCGCCAGCTGGACTTGACCTAAAGATAGGTATGTTTATTTTGCTTTCATCATCCTAGTGTCTAGTCACTTGAGTGTCTTTTCCCACATTCCTATCGAGGAGGGAGGTTTATGTGACCACGCAAACTTTCTTACTTTATTAATTGGCCTTCAATGACATTTTCTCACCTTCAGACATAGTAGGTTTTAGCTCAAAACTGACTTTTGATTGCACAGGCCGAGATTTACAAACACTTTAGCCTTTTTTCTGTGCTAAGCCTGAACGTACCCAGGTTGGTTTTCAAGCCAGTCAGAATAAGGACTTCCTCCCTCTTGAGGATGAGTCTCCAATATATAGGACAATGGCTTGTATTCATGTAGGAACATATCGCAATTTTTTAAGATAATTTGTATATTTCCTAACTCTACAAACCTAAGTCCTTAACTCAAATTTTCCCGTCATCACCAATCCCCAACACAAGCCCTGGCTGAAATCCAAGTGAGGTTACAGTGAGCTAGAGGGGGCTGCTTTCTCCTCTCCTGGCAGTAACTACCTTGCCGGTTGTTTACACTTCGTTAAAAGTTTTCACTACTGTATTCCGGTCTTTGTTGTTATCCATCTCTTATAGTAAAGTACAAATTTTCTTAAAAATCTGTTATGTTTAGTTTCTTCTTGTATGTCTTAAGTTTTCACTTTTTTTAGTATAACTGATTGATAAGTCTAGAAACTGCGTATTCACAGATCCATTTTCTTATGTCTATGTAGCATCATGGAGCTATAAATCTGTGTTTAACTATGCACCTTTGTGCTCGCACTGTATGTTAATGCTTATGAAACTATATTACTATCTATGTTAAGCTATCTGCATTGTGTGTAGCTAATGTGATAATTAAGGTTTTGGAGCTTGTTTTTAAGTATTTTTCTTTTTAAACACTGACTGTAAGAGAGAATTTGACCCTTAGTTTTTAAATACCATTTGCTACCAGTCCAAAAAGCTGAGAGTGGATCTACATATTTGTTATTGCCACAAGATTTTATTTCTCTAGGTTTCTGGAATTTTTGGCAAAAACTAAGAGAGAAAGGACCTTAAATTATTTATGCAAAAAATTGTTCCCCACTTGGTTATGAAGAGATCAATTAATTCATACATTTAAATATAATGACAAGGGGGGCTGCCCTCCCTCATGTTAATAGAATATAAAAGCTTCAGAGGTAATATTGAACCCTTGCTTAATAGTTTTAATTCCAACCAAAGATTTAAGTAGGTTTTACCAAGATTGATGATAGGTTATACCCACCTCACACCTACTCTGAATATATTTTAGATGGAACAGTGTGTCACTTGCTCAGTGTGGAAAATTACTTTCGGTTAAGCACATCTCATTACACTGTTCTCACTTTATGAGAACGATGAAATATGGCTTTCACCTAAAATCTGGTCGTGAGGTGTTGGGCAAAGAAGTTTTGATTGTGGAATTATGGAATTTTAATGAGAAATGTTGGCATGTCTAACAAAGTGTAGATAATTTATAACTATTATGTTTTAATCTACGAATGTGTGTGTAATTAGTTTTTTTTTCTAAGTGTATGAAAGTGTATGAATGACATGCATAGTTTTATGCATGAGTTTGTTCTTGTCTGCATTATTTATGATTCTTATTTTATAACAAAACTTGATTCATTTCATTGTCATCCATGATTATGCTGAATCACCTACCAAACCACAGCACTTAGCCATATGGCCAAAATTCCATACATGCTTACATCCATAAGCCAGCCAATGATGTGAGACTGATTTCCTGTTCCCTTTATGATATTCAGCAAACTGCTGTTGGGTATTTTTGTATATTTAAATTTTTGATAGAATATATATATATATATATATATATATATATATATATATATATATATATATATATATATATATATATATATACTGTATATATATATATATATATATATATATATATATATATATATATATATATATATATATATATATATATATATATATATATACGTATATATATATATATATATATATATATATATATATATATATATATATGTACATATATACATCTGTCTATCTATATACCAAGGCACTTCCCCCAATTTTGGAGGGCAGCCGATATCAAACAAATAAGAAAAAAGGGGACCTCTCTTCTCTACGCTCCTCCCAGCCTGACGAGGGACTCAACCGAGTTCGGCTGGTACGGCTAGGGTGCCACAGCCTACCCTCCCCCTGTTATCCACCACAGATGAAGCTTCACAACGCTAAATCCCCTACTGCTGCTATCTCCATGGTCATCCAAGGCGACCAGAAGGAGCAGCAGGGTCTACCGAAACTGGGTCACAATCGCTCGCCATTCATTCCTATTTTTAGCACGCTCTCTTGTCTCTCTCACATTTATCCTCCTATCACCCAGAGCTTTCTTCACTCCATCCATCCACCCAAACCTTGGCCTTCCTCTTGCACTTCTCCCATCAACTCTTGCATTCGTCACCTTCTTTAGCAGACAGCCATTTTCCATTCTCTCAATTTGGCCAAACCACCTCAACACATTCATATCCTTTCTAGCTGCTAAATCATTTCTTACACCCGTTCTCACCCTCACTACTTCGTTCCTAACCCTATCTACTCAAGATGCAGCAGCCATACTCCTCAGACATTTCATCTCAAACACATTCAATTTCTGTCTCTCCGTCACTTTCATTCCCCACAACTCAGATCCATAAATCACAGTTGGTACAATCCGTTTCTCATACAGAGCTCTCTTTACATTCATGTCTAACCCTCTATTCTTTACCACTTCCTTCACTGCCGCCAACATCCTTCATTCACTCTCTGACGTACATCTGCTTCCACTCCACCATTTGCTGTAATATATATATATATATATATATATATATATATATATATATATATATATATATATATATATATATATATATAAATATATAAATATATATATATATAGATATATATATATATATATATATATATATATATATATATATATATATATATATATATATATAATATGTATATATGTATGTATGTATGTATGTATGTATGTAGAGGTTGATATGGTTTTTATGATTATATACTATATTGTATATCCTTTATTCATGAAAAAGAATTTACACATGCATTTTTGTTGTTTTGTAGACCAATGGGACAACATCATAAAAATGTTAAAATTTGCTACTTTTAGTACAGTACGTAGTATAGCAAAGGAGTTAACATGAAAAAATAGTGTGTTAAGAAAATACTGAGTCTGGGATCTTTACAAAGCCCAATGTGGGCATAATATGATTGATGGTATTGCATGAAAAATATATTATATTATGAACAAATTATCAAAAGTGCAATAATGCAACTGCTTTAAGATGCTACAACCCTTTTGTTTTATATGTATTTTTAGTGGTTTGAAATCTATTCCAGGTTCTGTAATTAATAAAGAGCCTTGGACATGCATTAGTCACCTGTGATATTATTTATCAAGCTTCATAAATGTGATTGATGGAAAGTTTGCAAGTACTGAATAATATACTAATAAGGTAAGCAATATTTCAATAATCTCTGGGTGACAATGTTCATCATCGATGAATTTTAATTTTTTACTTAACTGCTAAGGATTTACCAATATGATCATGCTCTTGAATTTTAAATAGATTACTTTCAAGTGGGCTATAACCCTTTTCTCTTGTATGCTTTGCTAAGTTTAAATTTATGGTCTCAAATTAATATTTTTGTATCCAATTCAAAGAAAGGTATGATGGATCTCTGGGATTATGGTTTGTGCGTAGATAAAAAAATTTGATTCATATGAAGTTTAAACCAATGCCTTACTAGAGCCAAGTATCTAATAAGGTGGAAAGTTATTAAAACAGATAATGTGTCCTTAGGGGGTGGCATCATTAAAAAGGAAATAACATCGTACTGTTGTTGGTGGTGTTTTTAACCTACTGAAAGGTATAGGATTACTCAGGGGTGGGATGTAAATGTGTCATAACTGGCTTGAAGTTTATCCTGAAATCTGGTAAATTAACCATTATTAGTAGGTCTGGATTGTCGATTTTATGGCAGGTAGGACAGGACTTGGTGGTGTATAGGTAAAATAAGTTTGAGTAAGATAGATAGAAAATTTTGGAATACAAGGTACTCAAGTATCCTAATTGTGACAACTTTGGACTTTTCAAGACACTGATGATGTGTTTGAGATTGGGGTCAAAATTGGATTGGATATTACAAATACTGCACACTTATCTTGACACGAGTAGAAGGGGCATATAAATATTTTACATTATTTCCAAGAATGACACTATTCAGGCAGGAGTAAATACCCTTTTGACACTGTAATGGGCAGTCAAGACCTAAAATATGTATAGAGAAGATTCTGGTTATGGGATTTTCCTTACTTAGTGGCCTGAATATGTTGTATTAGATCTCTAATTGAACATAATCTTTTCTCTGCCATCTCTTGAGGCTAGAAAAAAAGTATGATAAAAAATTCCAAGTTTATGTTTGGACACATGAATTACTTGGCTTAAGTGAGGTCTGAAAACTGCCCGAATGTTTTTATGATTTCATTGATAACATATACAATTCGAATGTTGAAAGAAATGTTATTTGAAAAATAAATCTAATCCATTGAGATACCTTTTGTTTATGGGGAATTATTTTGATACTTGTTGTGGGTCATTCATGCAAATTTGTGGAAGGACCTCAGTTCTTTAGAAATTCATAAAGTTCAGTTTGCTAATGAAAGAGAATATTTTGTTTGAGCCTTCCTGTATCCCTTGATGATGGTCACTAATAAATTAGTTTTTTATTTGAAGTGTTGCTAAAATCTTCTCTTGAGAAAAATTTGGCACAAGTGACCAGTATTGCTTTAATGATGTCATTTTCATGGTTCCTTTCAATAATGGAAATTGTTTGGTTCATTTTAATAGTGGACAACCCCAGTAAGGGTTAGTTCCATAATGTGCACCTTGCGTATCACACTGTAGGCCTTACTTAAGGGTCTTTATAGTATTCTTGTTTCCTTTCTTTTATGTTGCTGCCCAAACACTTCTAACCTTTATCTCGTAGTGTAACTCAAGGGTTTGCCCTAGATGCACTTTGGTGCTGAATGGCCTTACAGGCCCCAGCACTGGTCTATTGAGCTAAAATTTATAAATCAAATTTAGACCAAGAGTGGAAAGCTTTTTTGGTATGGAGAGCCATTTTACAAGTTAACTGCTTGCATTAAATGATAAAAGTCTCAGAAGGCAATTATATGTGATGCCAATGTGGGATTGGTGTTGAAATTTTAGTCAAAATAAGAGTCCATGCAATGTATAATAATATTGAAGAAATGTTTACACAAATGGTTATCATCATCTCCATCATGCACCTCAAAATTGGAACCACGAAAGGGTATGAACTTCTTAATCATTCCCAAGGTGCAGAGAGATTTACTTCTTAGATTACGAGTCAGGAGAGGAGCACGCTTGGTGAGTAACTCCTCAATTTTATGAATAGTACTTACCTGGCAGTTATATATATATAGCTGAGTCTCCAACTGCGGCAGAATTTAATAGAAAATCGCGGCAACCCCCTTGTGGTGGTTGTGTGGTTAGATGGTTAACAACCCTTACAGGGTGGTACTTGGAATCATTCCCGTTTTCTGTTCTTCAGATTATCTCTGCCGGCCGGATCGACAACATCGTTGGTCCGCCATTTAGAGTTTTTTCGAATCACTTTCCCTTCATCGCCTTTTTGGACTTCGTTTTTGGTGAAGTACACTGTGTTGGGATTTGGCAATTGTGTTTGTTTTTTGTCTTTTTTCCTTTCTTATCATGAGTGAAAAAATTCATTATCGTATTTGTGCGAATGATATTTGCAAGGTGAGGTTGCCGAAAGTGTCGGTTGACCCTCACACTATCTGTATGGGTTGCAGGGGGTTTGAATGTGCTCTAGATAATAGGTGCAAGGAATGCGAGGTTTTAAATGATGATAATTAGTTAGCTATGAAGCGCTATGTGCGCAAACTTGAGGTTGATAGAGTTAGAAGAGATAAATCAAAGTCAAAGTCTGCTAGTGAGCCTAGCTTAGATTTATCTATTGATCCTTTACTTGTAACCTCTTTGGAAGTTATTCCTTCCCCGAATGAAGTAACTCCTGCCCCTTTTAGAGGATCTGTGCCTACGGATGACCCTGGGTATGCTAAATTAGCTGCTGAATTAGAGGCCATTAAAGCACAATTGGAGGCATTTAAAGGTAAGGGTGTAAGTGAAATTAGTGCTTGTGAAAGTGCAGTGGAGGTGGCGACTGATCGAATCTGTCATACCCCTAGGTCTAGACCTCTACCAAGCTCCCAGGACCAAGGGAGAAGGTACGTCGAAAGCCGAAAGGGGGTGAGAGGTGCTTATCCTCGGTCAGTCGTCGCCTCAGACAGTCCTGTTGCGATCTCCCAGGCTGCTCTTGACCGCCGTAGGAAATGCGTGTTGGATACGTTTGTGTCTTCGCCTGATCGTTCTCCCAGACGTAATTGGCGTTACAAATCAAGACCAATGAAGAGAGGGTGGAACCGGGATGTGCAGTCTCGCTCTCTCTCTCCCGGTTCGAGTAGCCGAGATCCTGATCCTTCGGAAGACGATTTCGATGTTGTTCCTGTTAAGAGGGCGAAACAGAGAGTCCTTAGCCGAGTTAATCCTGCTAAACTCCCTGCTTCTTCTGCCAGCGCTCCCAGTCAAGCCGTACGACAACTGCCGTCTTCGGCACCGCGAGAGCCAGCCGAGGTTGCTAAAGCTTTCATGGTTGTTATGCAGGAACAACTTTCATCGTTAGTTCAAGCTTTCAGCCACCCTTCTCAGTCCGTCAGACGTAAGGACGTCTCTTTGCCTGTTAAGAGATCTTCTTCTAAGAGAGAACTTAGTATCTCTCCCAAGAAACCTCTGCGCACTTCGTCGGCCGTACGACAACGCACACCCTCATCATCGGCACGCTGCCAGGAATTTCCTTCCCCCCCTCTCTCGGCGCCAGGACGATACTGCCTCTCGTTCTCGGCGCCGTGACGATTCCGTTTCTCTTTCGAAACGCCAGGACGTTACCGCCTTGTTTCTTAGGAAACAGGATGAATGCAGTCTGCATTTTCAAGGCGAAGGCAGCCTGCATCTTCAGGACGATTCCGTTTCTCGTCATCGTGACGATACCGCTTCTCGTCATCGTGACGATACCGCTTCTCGTCATCGTGACGATACCGCTTCTCGCCGACTGGATGTTAGCAGCGCTCGGCGCCAGGATTCAAACAGCTCTCGGTGCCAGACTGCTGGCAGCCCAACTCTTCAGGATGTTATCCTTGAGCAGGACCTCGAAGATATTTCGGAAGAGGATGAAAAACCTGCCGACTCTTCTAGTGATTATAAGGTTCTTTCTCGCTCTCTTTTGGAACTTTATGGGGAGGAATTTCAACCTTCGGCCCCTCGTTCTCCTCAGTCTCAATTTACCAGGAAGAAAGCTACTAAGTCTTCGGCCTTCATCAAAATGAAACTTTCAATTTCGGCCAGGAAAGCTCTCGCTAAGGTGGATGATTGGATGTAGGAACGGAGACAAGCTGTCAAGCCCACCTTTTCTTTTCCACCGTCTCGGCTCGCTTCCAAGGCCGGTATGTGGTATGAGACAGGGGAACCTTTGGGGTTAGGAGTGCCTGCCTCCTCCCAAGGTGACTTCTCGGCTCTTGTGGACTCGGCAAGAAGGCATGCTTTAAACTCTGCCAAGGTGATGTGGTCCATGTCGGAGCTTGATCACCTCGTCAAGGGAATTTTCAGGGTTTTCGAGGTTTTCAGCTTCCTGGACTGGTCTCTCGGGACTCTGGCCAGGAAGTCTGAACTCCTGGAGGACACGAAAGACCTGACGAGTATCATGTCCTGCATGGACAAAGCTCTAAGGGATGGAGCGAATGAATTGGCTTCCCTTTTCTCAGCAGGGGTCTTAAAGAAGAGGGCCCTTTTGTGCTCCTTCACCTCTAGATCTGTGACTGTTGCCCAGAAGTCGGAGCTGCTTTATGCCCCTTTTTCACGTCATCTTTTTCCTGAAGCTCTGGTCAGAGATATCTCCCTTTCTCTGGCACAGAAGGCTACTCAGGACCTTTTGTCTCGGTCTACCTGTTGCTCCTGCTCCTCTGAAGAAGGAAGAGAAGAAGTTTCAACAGCCCTTTCGGGGCAGGATCTTCTCGTGAGCGGATTTTAGGGGGAGAAGACAAGAGTCAGGGCCAAGGACCAGCAGAGGTGCGTTTAGGCCCCGGTCCAAAAAATTAGATGGAAGTCCTCCAGACACCAGTAGGGGCAAGACTGTCTCGTTTTTGGCAGTCTTGGAAAAGGAGAGGGGCGAATACCTGGTCCCTCTCAGTCGTCAAGGAAGGTTACAAGATCCCCTTTTTAAAGAAACCACCTCTCTCAGACACTCCCCTAGCCTTAGTGGCTCAGTACACCGACGCGGGGAAACGAGAGGCTCTTCTGGAGCTAGTCGACCAGATGTTGGTCAAGGGAGCAATAGAGCCGGTTCAAGACCTCGCCTCCCCAGGCTTTTACAATCGCCTGTTTCTGGTTCCCAAGAACTCGGGTGGATGGAGACCAGTCCTAGATGTTAGCTCTCTGAACGCCTTCGTGGAGAAAAGTTCTCCATGGAGATGACTTAGTCAGTGCTGGCTGCAGTTCGTCCAGGCGACTGGATGGTTTCTCTCGACCTGCAGGACGCTTATTTTCACGTCCCCATTCATCCGTCTTCGAGGAGATATCTGAGATTTGTGTTCCAGGGCAAGTGCTTCCAATTCAGGGCTCTTTGCTTCAGTCTCAGCACAGCTCCCCAAGTTTTCACCAGACTAATGGCGAATGTGGCAGGCTGGTTACACCAGGAGGGGATAAGGGTATCCTTCTATCTAGACGACTGGCTGATCCGGTCACAGTTGAAAGAAAAATGTCTGGAGGACCTAATGAAGACGTATACGATGACTCAGGACCTGGGACTCATCGTCAAGTGGGGGAAGTCTCAGACCGAGCCGAATCAGACTATTCTCTATTTGGGGATAGTTCTGAATTCAGTTCTTTTTCAGGCTTCTCCCTCCCAGGAGAGGCAGACCAGGTGCCTGGACAAAGTCAAAGACTTTTTGAGGAAGCAGCGAAGGATTGGATGAGTCTGCTGGGAACTCTATCCTCCCTGGAGCAGTTTGTCCCGTTGGGGAGACTGCACCTAAGGCCTCTGCAACACTTCCTCGCAAAGGTTTGAAACAGAAAAATCCAGGAGGACACTTTTTCTTTTCCCATTCCGACAAAGATCAAGGATCTTTTGATGTGGTGGCTGGACCCAGCTCTGTTGGGAAAAGGGATCGTCTTGTTCAAGAAGAACCCCGACCTAGTGTTATTCTCAGACGCGTCCGAGTCGGGCTGGGGAGCAACACTAGGAAACAAAGAGGTCTCAGGTATTTGGGAAGGGAGTCAGATCAGTTGGCATATCAACAGGAAGGAATTGATGGCCATTTTGTTAGGGCTCAAGGCCTTCAAAACCTCGGTGTCAGGAAAGACTGTGGAGATCAATTCCGACATCACCGCAGCTCTCGCGTACATAAGGAAGCAAGGGGGAACTCACTCCCTCTCTCTGTTCTCAACTGCGAGAGAGCTTCTCCTTTGGGCGAACGAGAACGAGACTCAGCTGTTGACAAGGTTTATTCAAGGGCAGAGAAACATCAGGGCAGACATGCTCAGCAGGAGGGGACAAGTCCTTCCCACAGAGTGGACTCTCAACCCGTATGTCTGTCGGAGCCTCTGGAAGTTGTGGGGCAGACCTTTAATAGACCTTTTCACCTCCAGTCTAAACAAAAGGATCCCCAACTACTGCTCCCTAGTCCTGGACGAGGAAGCTGTTGCAGTGGACGCCTCCTTGATGGATTGGACGGGGCTGGACATGTATGCCTTTCCCCCGTTCAAGATCATCAATCTGGTTGTCAGGAAATTTGCTCTCCTTGATTCGGGACGAATGATCCTAGTGGCTCCATTCTGGCCTGCGAGGGATTGGTTCACCGAAGTGGTAGGGTTGCTGATGGACGTTCCAAGAAGACTCCCGGCAAGTCCAGATCTTCTCAGACAACCCCACTTCGAGAGATTTCATCAAAACCCCCTCGCTCTCAATCTGACTGCCTTCAGACTGTTGAGAAGCTCGTTAGATCTCGAGGCTTTTCGGCACAAGCGGCGAAAGCTAATGCCAGAGCAAGGAGGATCTTTTCACAAAGAGTCTACCAGTCAAAGTGGGAGACCTTTAGAGCTTGGTGCAGGAGACACAAGGTTTCCTCGTCCTCTACCTCTCTAAGCCAGATTGCAGACTTTCTTTTGTACCTCAGGCAGGATGCTAAGCTGGCTGTATCTACCATTAAAGGATACAGGAGCATGCTCTCAACCGTCTTTAGGCATAGAGGCTTAGAGTTATCTCAGAATAAGGTCTTGCAGGACCTCATTAGGTCTTTTGAGACAACAAAGCAGGTGCAGTTAAGACCCCCTTCTTGGAACCTGGATGTGGTGTTCAAGTTTTTGTGCTTCAAGAAGTTTGAGCCTATCTCGCAAGCCTCTCTGCGAGATGTGACTAAGAAAACCCTCTTCCTTTTGACTCTAGCGACTGCCAGGAGGATCAGCGAGGTCCAGGCAATCGAGAAGCGTGTAGGCTTCACCCAAAATGGAGCGGTTTGTGCCTTGAGGTTCGACTTTCTCGCCAAGAATGAGAACCCTTTGAAAGCCTGGCCCAGGACTTTTGAAGTCCCTAACCTCTCGAATCTAGTGGGTCAGGAACAGGAAAGCCTCCTCTGCCCGGTTAGGGCTCTCAAGGCTTATTTGGCCCACACTAAGAGTGTGAGGGGTGCTTCCAACTCCTTATGGTGTTCGGTGAAGGATCCTCAAAAACCTCTGTCAAAGAACGCTTTGTCCTTTTTCCTGAGGGAAACTATTAGGGAAGCCCACCTCTTTTGTGAGGAAGAAAACTTCGCCCTGTTAAAAGTACGGGCTCATGAAGTAAGAGCCATTGCTGCCTCACTGGCATACCGGAAAAATATGTCAGTTAGGCAGATCATGGACGCAACGTTCTGGAGGAGCAACTCTGTCTTCGCTTCTCATTACCTCAGAGAGGTAAGAGTGGACTATGACAAGTGTTATACCTTGGGCCCATACGTAGCTGCGGCTTCTGTATTAGGCAAAGGAGTTACTACCCCCACTCAACCTTAGTTTATGTACTTGTATATGGGTTTTTTTTTTTTTTTTTTGGTTGTCTGAGGTCCTCGTCTTGTGGTACGGTTCCCTCAGTCCAGATAGATAGTTTATATCTATTTCTGCAAGGTTAGGTGGTTAGCTTTAGTAAGGTTGCAGGTTTTTATTATATGGGAAGGTAGTTTCTGAAGTCTAGTCAAGTTGTTGGTCCTACCCCTTTGACAGACTCGATTGAGTTGTTTGCAGCGTAGTAGGTCTACTCCTGGCTGAACACTCCTAAGGGAAAGCGACTCTAGAGGCAGTTAACTTTGAAGTCAGCTACCTTAGCAGGTAAGGAATCAAGGTGTTTGTTCTCCTACAACTCTTTTGTTGTTTCCCCAACTATGTTTTTCTGTCTGTTTCCCTCCTCCAAATGTGTGAATCAGCTATAAATATAAAACTGCCAGGTAAGTATTATTCATAAAAATGGAGTTTTTATGATAAAACAAAGTTTTATGAATACTTACCTGGCAGTTATATATATATTTTAAAGCCCACCCACCTCCCCTCAGGAGACAGGTCGGGCAAAGATAATCTGAGGAAAAGAAAACAGGAATGATTCCAAGTACCACCCTGTAAGGGTTGTTAACCATCTAACCACACAACCACCACAAGGCGGTTGCCGCGATTTTCGATTAAATTCTGCCGCAGTCGGAGACTCAGCTATATGTATATAACTGCCAGGTAAGTATTCATAAAACTTTGTTTTATCATAAAAACTCCATTTTGTGTCTGTAATGATCTTCTTAAGTTGATCTTTGGATATCAGATAGTTTTTTGTAAACTACAGAGTATTAGGAGGATTCGAACCCTATGGCCTTTTACTGTCTGCCAAAATAGTACCACTACTTGTGGTGTCGGGGACCATTGTTGAAGATAAGAAGGTCACTCTGTATAAAGCCCAAAATTTCTCAGATACTATGGTTTTTTCAGTCATGATGACATAAGACCTAAAATTCTGTGCTGCTTTTAGTTGTTGATAGTCTGTGGTTGCTACTAATTGGTTGCTCAGCTGGTCTGTGGCTATGTCTGGAAGAACTGCCTAACCCATTGATGATGCATTATTAAACAAGAGGATGGAAATTTTAGAGGTCATTGTATTTTCATTGTAATTAAAGCTAGATTATTGAAAAACACTATACTCTACATAGTAGATACAAAAATAAGATTAAAAGTCCAGCAAGATATAGAAATACTATTAAAAAAAAATTGGGTACCTTGATTTTTTTTTATATTTCCCTCTTAATCTTACAGAATTAAAAGGATAGAAAATAAATCTTTTTCTAAAAATTTAGAGAAAATATAAGTACTTGTGAAAATATGTAATATAGTTCCAGTATACTGGAATTGGTACTAGGGGGGATCAGATTTTATGTATGTATATGCCATAATGCTTTGTTTCATGTACACACAATTATTTTGGGAATGTAGTCGTATCATATTGTGTTTTATTTCATAGTTTTTGAGTGTTTTCCTTTTAGGAAATATAAGCTTAACTTTGTAGATTCTTAATGACTTGTCTAACTAAGCCTTCTCATTTTGCCAATTATCTTGGAGGGAACTATGTTACCAAACTGAATAAGCAATCTCCCTTAAGCTAATTTAAACAACCTTAGGCTAATTAAGTTGTGTTAGCTTGTTATTTAAGTGCAATTTTGCTTAGTTTTGCATTTTTAGAAATACTGTAGTTATCTTTTTTTTGTGAACTCTACTCAAAATATAGGAGATTACTCTTTGTCTTTAGGTGTGTAAGAATAGTTACCTAATGCCTTGCTAATGTAATGTGAATTAATCTACAGTATTTTTGTGTGGAGAAGCAGTTCTTCAAACAATGCTTACTGCATTTCTTTCATGAACACTTGAATCACTTAAAGTACTGAACAGTACTGTACTTATTTAATGCTCTACTGTAAGTCCATTAAGATTTTCACCATGTTGAGCATTAAACTTATACAGAATGTTTCATAATCCATTCACTCATCCTTTATAGTCACATTTTAAGTTACCTTCTTAACATTAGATCAAGAGATATCCTGTGTCTCTAGCTGTGCATGGAAGAGGTGAATTTGCTTGTAGTAAGGTATCCTGTAACTATTCTCACCTGAAAAATTTATGGAAACTAGAGCAAATGATTATGAAATTTATCATAGTAGCTCCTTGTGATGTTAGATGTAGCACAGTTGTAGTATTTAAGGAAAGTAAAAGGATGTTGTGGAATTGAAGATTTTCGATAGAATAGCAAAGTTCTGGAGGGGTCAGTATTCATTGCAGTCTTGAAAGAAGAAATTTTCTCTCTCTCTCTCTCTCTCTCTCTCTCTCTCTCTCTCTCTCTCTCTCTCTCTCTCTCTCTCTCTCTCTCTCTCTCTCTCTCTCTCTCTCTCATTTGGCAATAACCTGCTTATATTAAGTTAAGATTGCTTGTAATGTATTGCATTGATGGGTTTTTTCCTTGTTGTCTTGAATAGGACACTGAAGATTACATTGCAATGTAGTAATTGTTGTTTTATGATTAATTGGAATTTTGAAAAATGAAACGTTCTTTGCACCATTCTATAGATTGCAAGTGACCATTTATTTTATTGATTAAAAAAAGTTAGAGTTGTACTCTATTTATCTTTTAATATATTTTAGGACTTGTTAGGTGTTATTGCTTCATTTAAGAACTTACATTAGGCTTTTGTGTTGTATATAGGTATGCTTCGATGTATATACACTATTCATTACTAGTACAGTATATGAGTTTATACTTTATTGTACAATACAAACCATATTGCAGAGTCATGTCTACTATATGAACAAATCAGTAAAGAAAAAACATGTTTGAACCATGAAAAATTTAGCACTTTAAGTCAATATTTTTTTGCACAGAACACGGGCATGATTCCTGTATAAAAGATTTTATTTGTATACTGTAATGTGTTTTAAGGGCAGCTGTAAAGAGAAGTTTTGTAATTCGTTATAAATATTGTACAATATTATACCCTATAGAAGATATGTTAGTGTGCTATAATGTTAGATGAGAAGAAATATATTTGTACACAAATTTTAGTTTGTGTATCCCAATGTTAGTCAACATATATTCACCATTACCATATTGATTTAGATTAATTTGATTATTCTGTTTTCCTGATGCATATTTCCAATTTGAATTTTATTTTTTCAATATTAAACTTACCCGATAATCATGTAGCTGTCAACTCCGTTGCCCGACAGAATTCTACGGGAGGGATACGCCAGCTATCACTATACTAGAAGGGGGTGTACTCACCAGCGCCACCTGTGGCCAGGTACTACAGTACTTCTTGTTGACACCTCCTCAATTTTTCCTCTGTCGTGCTTCCGGCAAGACGTTCTGGGATACGCTTATGATCTTGGAGTATTTTCACGGCTTTTGGTGAAGTATTTCTCTCAGATTTCGGCTGTCGCTTTACTGGAAAACTTCTATATTAGCTTAGATAGCTATTATTTAGTTCTGATTAATGGTTAACGATCTTTTTGCTTGATTTGGAATCCCCACTTGGCTAACTCTTTGATTCAAGATGTCTGACATTTCACAAGCCCCACCCCATAGACGATGTAGGTCTTGTAATAGGCGTATTCCGAAGGCCTCGGTAGATCCTCACACCGCGTGTTCTGACTGTAGGGAAAGACCCTGTCAGTTGGAAGATCGATGTGAGGAATGCGCCGGACTTTCGGAACTTGATTTTGTCCGATTTCTTAAATATTCAACCAAGTTAGAGAGAGAGAGAGTTAGGAGGAGTTCTTCTCGCTCTTCACTTTTTTCCTCACCTCATGATCCCCTACCTTTTCCTCCCCCTGTAGTGGCTACCCCCGAACCTACTATTTGCCCTCAACCTGATATGTCTGTTGTTTTGCGTGCCATTCAGGCTTTAGGTGACAAAGTGGAATCGGTGGTTAGTGATCATAAGTCTCTTATGGCCGAAGTCAAGGAACTTAAGGTCAAGAGTGCAGTGGGTGGTAATAGTGCCAGTGCTGTGACAAGTGCTAGTGTCAGTGCAGTGCCAAGTGCTAGTGTCAGTGCAGTGCCAAGTGCTAGTGTCAGTGTCAGTGTGGTGCGTGAGGGTACTTCTGTGCGTGCCAGTCGTCCTCCCAGTCCGGGACCTCTTGCAAGCTCCCAAGCCCAGGGGAGAAGCAATGTCGAAGGGCAAAAGGGTTCGGCAGGCCTTGATCGGCGCACAGAAGTATCCTCGGTGGTTGCGGGCGTGTCTTCCAGACACCGTCACTCCCACCCGCAGACGATTGAGCCCGTCTTTTACTCGTCTGCTGAAGAATTGTCAGGGAGGAAACGTTGGACTCAGGTCTCAAGACCTCTCAAACGCAAAGTCCAGACCTCAAGAGTTCTACAACCTGGCTGCAGTCATTGGATCAGCTCTGACTCGCCGCAGTCATCAGTTGAATGCACTCCTCCTAAGAGGAGTAAGGTGCTGCCGCAACAGATCTCTTCTGTTAAGGCTTTGCCTCAGCAGACCTTAGTGTCTGCCGACCCCAAGTTGACTCTACTGCAGTCCATGCAGTCACAACTTGCGGTCTTGATGCGTGAGTGTCAGGCTGAGAAGGTTACACCTCCTCCTGCGATCGCTCCGCCTAACCGCAGTCCTGTCTGCCAGGCGTACGATGTTGAGGCTCCTCAGGATACCTTACCACGTACTGAGTTGCCAGTTTCCAGCGGTGTGCAGCTTCCTCCGCCTTCCTTAAGGCAACCTCAGCAATGGGAACAGGAAGCTTATACCTTACTTCCTCCGCTTCCACTTGCGGTTCCACCAGTGAGGCAACACTCTCTTGAGGTACAACAACCTCTCCCATCCATGAGGCAGACACCTCAGCTCTCGCTGCAGCGACCTCAACCCTCCTCAAGGCGAGAGCCTCAACACCTTAGCCTTGCGCCTCAGGAACCTCAACTCGCGAGACAAGTACTGCGTTCTGCGCAGCCACTACCTCAACTCTCGCAGCTCACACCTCAGGAACCTCAACTCGTTCCTCAGGAACCTGCTACTGCGCATCCGCTAACCTTACAGCAAGCGCAACTCTTGAGTCAAGACACTCATGCCAGGAGTCAGCCTCCTCAACCCATGCGCCTACCTTCTGCTACTCCTTTTGACCAGCCTTTGCAGCCTGAACCTCAGGTTTTGCCTCAGCACAGAGACTTGAGGATGAAACCACAAGCGTTTTTGCTCCCGCTCGTGCAGATTCTGCTGTTCAGCATACCTTACCTCTCACTTCGCTACACTCTGGTGATGAGGTTTCTGATGATGAGGCTGCACACCTGGATCCCTCATCAGACGTGGAAGAATCCAAGTCTTCTCCTCCTCCTATTGACTTTCGTAAGGTCCTGGCTCTTTTCAAAGAGGTATACCCAGACCATTTTGTCTCTGCTACCCCCCGCTCTCCGCCATCTGAGTTTTCGCTGGGCATGCAGCCAGCCAAGTCAACTTATACTAAGCTCGTCTTTGCAAGGTCCTCTAAGAGAGCTTTAAGAATTTTAGGGGAGTGGTTGCAGTCTAAGCAGCAACTAGGAAAGACTTCCTTTATGTTCCCACCGACTAAGCTCACTTCTAAAGCGGGCGTTTGGTATGCCACAGGAGAGGAACCAGGCTTGGGAGTTCCTGCCTCTGCCCAGGCTGACTTCTCAAGTTTGGTGGACTCTCCTCGTAGAACAGCAATGAGGCGCTCTAAGGTTTGCTGGACCTTCTCAGATCTAGATCACTTCCTAAAGGGTGTATTCCGAGCCTTTGAGATGTTCAATTTCCTAGACTGGTGCCTGGGGGCCCTTAGCAAGAAGACCTCCCCTGCGGACAAGGACTCAGCCATGCTCTTAATGTCCTGCATGGATAAAGCTATTAGGGATGGATCTGGCGAGCTTGCTTCAATGTTTGTGTCAGGAGTGCTTAAGAAAAGGGAGCAGCTGTGTACCTTCCTTTCTTCCAGCATCACACCTTGTCAAAGGTCTCAACTCCTTTCCGCTCCGCTCTCTAAGTTCCTGTTTCCCGAAGAGCTTGTTAAGGACTTGTCTGCGGCCCTGATTCAAAAGGACACCCATGATCTTGTGGCCTCTTCAGCTCGTAAGACTAAGGTTGCTCCCTCAGTCCCCAGGACTTATCGCACCCCAGTGGCTGATACTCCTGCTACGAGGTTTATTCCGCCCTTTCGTGGTAGAGCCCCCAGCCGAGGAAGCTCCCGTCCAGACTCTTCCAGGAGCAAGTCTAGGAAAGGTTCCAAGGCTTCTAAAGGCAAAAACTGACTCTCCTCCTCTCCAGACAGCAGTAGGAGCCAGACTCAAGATCTTCTGGCAAGCCTGGGAAAAGAGAGGTGCAGACGCCCAGTCTGTCAGTTGGCTGAGGGAGGGTTACAGGATACCATTCTGCCGCAAACCCCCTCTGACCACATCTCCCATCAACCTCTCTCCCAACTACAAGGAAAAGGACAAGAGGCTAGCGTTGCACCAGGAGGTGTCGCTCCTGTTACAGAAGAAGGCAGTGGTTATAGTCCGGGACCATCAATCCCCGGGCTTCTACAACCGTCTCTTTCTGGTGGCCAAGAAGACAGGAGGTTGGAGACCGGTGCTGGACGTCAGCGCACTCAATGCATATGTCACCAAGCAGACGTTCACGATGGAGACGACGAAGTCGGTCCTAGCAGCGGTCAGGCAGGAGGACTGGATGGTCTCGTTGGATCTGAAAGATGCTTACTTTCACGTTCCTATTCATCCAGACTCCCAACCTTTCCTGAGATTCGTTTTTGGAAAGGTTGTCTACCAATTCCAAGCCCTGTGTTTTGGCCTAAGCACAGCTCCTATGGTGTTTACGCATCTGATGAGGAATATAGCAAAATTCCTCCACTTATCGGACATCAGAGCCTCCCTTTATTTAGACGACTGGCTGTTGAGAGCCTCCACGAGTCGTCGCTGTCTGGAGAGTCTCAACTGGACTTTGGACTTGATCAAAGAACTGGGTCTGTTAGTCAATTTAGAAAAGTCCCAGCTCATTCCCTCCCAATCCATTGTGTACCTGGGAATGGAGATTCGGAGTCAGGATTTTCGGGCTTTTCCATCGGCCCCAAGGATAAGCCAAGCCCTAGATTGCATCCTGAGCATGCTGAAGAGGAGCAGTTGCTCGGTGAGACAGTGGATGAGTCTCACAGGGACCCTTTCATCGTTGGCCCTGTTCGTCGAGCTAGGGAGACTCCACCTCCGCCCTCTCCAATTCCATCTAGCAGCTCATTGGGACAAGGGTTTGACGCTCGAAGCAGTCTCTATCCCGGTCACCAAAGAGATGAAGACCACTCTCTTGTGGTGGAAGACCAATCTCCTTCTCAGGGAGGGCCTATCGTTGGCGATTCAGACCCCCAATCTTCATCTCTTCTCGGATGCATCGGACTCGGGCTGGGGCGCGACCTTGAACGGACAGGAGTGCTCGGGAACGTGGAACGAGGAACAGGAAACGCTCCACATCAACTGCAAGGAGCTACTAGCAGTTCATTTAGCCCTATTGAACTTCAAGTCCCTCCTGCTAGGCAAGGTGGTGGAGGTGAACTCCGACAACACCACAGCCTTGGCTTACATCTCCAAGCAAGGAGGGACCCATTCGAGGAGCCTATACGAGATAGCAAGGGACCTCCTCATTTGGTCAAGAAGTCTAAACCTCACCCTAGTTACGAGGTTCATTCAGGGCAACATGAACGTCTCAGCAGATCGCCTAAGCAGAAGGGATCAGGTCATCCCCACGGAATGGACCCTCCACAAGAGCGTGTGCAACAGACTTTGGACCTTGTGGGGTCAGCCGACAATAGATCTTTTTGCCACCTCCATGACCAAGAGACTTCCTTTGTACTGTTCCCCAGTTCCAGACCCAGCAGCAGTTCATGTGGATGCTTTTCTGCTGAACTGGTTCCATCTCGACCTTTACGCATTCCCACCGTTCAAGATCATAAACAAAGTCCTTCAGAAGTTCATCTCGCACGAAGGGACACGGCTGACGCTGGTTGCTCCCCTTTGGCCTGCAAGA
The DNA here is from genome assembly GCF_036898095.1 of Palaemon carinicauda. NCBI lineage: Eukaryota > Metazoa > Arthropoda > Malacostraca > Decapoda > Palaemonidae > Palaemon > Palaemon carinicauda. Next base: position 182,402,856 of record NC_090726.1, read on the forward strand.
GAATGGTTCACAGAGGTACTACAATGGCTGGTCGACGTCCCCAGGACTCTCCCTCTAAGAGTGGACCTTCTACGTCAACCTCACGTAGACAGGTTGCACCCAAACCTCCACGCTCTTCGGCTGACTGCCTTCAGACTGTCGAAAGATTCGCTAGAGCTAGAGGCTTTTCGAAGGAGGCAGCCAGTGCGATTGCCAGAGCAAGGAGGGTATCCACTCGTAGAGTCTACCAATCCAAGTGGGAAGTCTTCCGGAGCTGGTGTAGAGCCAATGCAGTTTCCTCTACCAATACCTCTGTAACCCAAATAGCTGACTTCCTATTACATCTAAGGAATGAGAGATCCCTTTCAGCTGCTACGATTAAAGGGTACAGGAGTATGTTGGCTTCAGTTCTCCGCCACAGAGGTTTGGACCTTTCTTCCAACAAGGACCTTCAAGACATCCTTAAGTCTTTTGAGACTTCTAAAGAACGTCGTCTTCCCACTCCAGGCTGGAATCTAGACGTAGTCTTAAGGTTCCTTATGTCACCTAGGTTCGAACCTCTCCAGTCAGCTTCCTTCAAGGACCTTACCCTCAAGACTCTTTTTCTCGTCTGCCTTGCAACAGCTAAAAGAGTCAGTGAGGTTCATGCCTTCAGCAAGAACATTAGGTTCACATCCGAATCTGCAACATGTTCTTTACAGCTCGGATTCTTAGCTAAGAATGAACTTCCTTCACGTCCTTGGCCTAGATCGTTTGAAATTCCTAGCCTCTCCAACATGGTAGGTAACGAGCTAGAAAGAGTTCTTTGCCCTGTCAGAGCTCTGAAATATTATCTTAATAGGTCAAAACCTATTCGAGGACAGTCAGAAGCCTTATGGTGTGCAATCAAGAAACCTTCGAGGCCCATGTCCAAAAACGGGGTTTCGTATTATATAAGGCTTCTGATTAGAGAAGCCCATTCTCACTTGAAGGAGGAAGACCTTGCTTTGCTGAAGGTAAGGACCCACGAAGTGAGAGCCGTAGCTACTTCGATGGCCTTTAATAAAAACCGTTCTCTGCAGAGCATAATGGATGCAACTTATTGGAGGAGCAAGTCAGTGTTTGCATCATTTTATCTTAAAGATGTCCAGTCTCTTTACGAGAACTGCTACACCCTGGGACCATTCGTAGCAGCGAGTGCAGTAGTAGGTGAGGGCTCAGCCACTACATTCCCTTAATCCCATAACCTTTTTTAACCTTTCTCTTGAATGCTTTTATTGTTGTTTTTATGGTTGTTACGGTAGGCTAAGAAGCCTTCCGCATCCTTTTGATTTGGCGGGTGGTCAATTCATTCTTGAGAAGCGCCTGGGTTAGAGGTTGTGTAGAGGTCCTTTAGTAGGGGTTGCAGCCCTATATACTTTAGCACCTTAGAGTTGATTCAGCCTCCTAAGAGGAACGCTGCGCTCAGTAAGGAAGACGAACTTAAAAAAGGCAGAGTAACGGTTCAAGTCGACTTCCTTACCAGGTACTTATTATTTCATTGTTATTTTGAGATAACTGATTATATGAAATACGGGATACTTAGCTATCCTTTAATCTTGTACACTGGTTTTCACCCACCCCCCTGGGTGTGAATCAGCTACATGATTATCGGGTAAGTTTAATATTGAAAAATGTTATTTTTATTAGTAAAATAAATTTTTGAATATACTTACCCGATAATCATGATTTAATCGACCCTCCCTTCCTCCCCATAGAGAACCAGTGGACCGAGGAAAAATTGAGGAGGTGTCAACAAGAAGTACTGTAGTACCTGGCCACAGGTGGCGCTGGTGAGTACACCCCCTTCTAGTATAGTGATAGCTGGCGTATCCCTCCCGTAGAATTCTGTCGGGCAACGGAGTTGACAGCTACATGATTATCGGGTAAGTATATTCAAAAATTTATTTTACTAATAAAAATAACATATTTAAAAAGACAGATTTAAATACCTGTAAGTCCAGAAGGGGGCAAAAATATTTTCATAGAAAGAATGTAGATGATGTGGAATGAAATTCATAGAAGAATCTTAATATATTCTTTACCAAGGAAGCTGCCAAGGTATGGGAAAAGGCTTTAAGATATTTTAGCCAGGGATGGCTCTCTGAGAAATTAACCATCTCTGGTGAGAAAAAATTCTGTACTGTATTCATCATTGTAGATATCAGGGTGTTCGTGTATGGCTCCAATAGCTCAATGGTCTGGTTTTAATTATTTTTTATAACCAAAGACAGGAATTTGAGAAAGATCTCCTTTTGTGTTTCTGCTTTAGGTCATTTCAGTTCTTCAAGAACTCTGAATGAGCTGTATATATTGGCTTTGACAATGTTTGATAATTATTATAGTTACCTTTTTCTTAGATGGATAAACTAATCTATATAATGTGTTGGATGAAACCTCACACCTGGTGCAGGTTCATTCATATCTTAGTCCTGAATTGAAGAATATTCTACCTGTAGACTCATAGCCCTCTTTGGGGTAGGAATTGGCATCAGAGAGCAAGTAGCTGGTGCTTATTTATAACTCGCAATGAAGGGTTGCTCAAAATTAAATTTAGTAGTACTTTTTATCAACCAATTTTTCTCTTACTCCTGGAACATTAAGAAGCGTGCGGTTAGTTAACGATGCCTACTCATCGTAATCAACAAGGGAGCCAAATTGATAATGGCTAAATCCCGATGAGGTAGGGTCACAGCCATCCTTTGGTGAGCTTCATTGGTCCCTGAAAGCAATCATTGAAAGAGTAGGCATTCTGATATTTATTAAGAATAAGTATTCAAGGAAAATCAAGTTGATAAAAGAAGTGACTTGCCAGGTGAACCAAGTTATGGCAGGAAATGCAAACCTCAAATAAATAAATTAGAATAATGACAAAAAGAGTAATGCCCAGTAATCAATCACTATTTTGAACTGCAATTGAAGTTTTTGTTAGCCGTTATGGTGACTATGGGTTACTGAAGTTATAAGGATATTGAAATTTTTTATATATAGTACAGTAATAGATTGACCCCATAAGATTAAGTGCTGTCAGTGCACTTGAAGCGTTGAACTTTAAGCATTGCTTGAAGATCTTAGCAGCATCCATTTGGCTCTGAGCAGCACTTTCTCCTTAGTCTTTTACTATAACTTTGTTCGCTTTTCCTTTCTTCCATATTGTCCAGTCTCTTTAATTTTCCCCTCATACTCCAATTACAGATTTTTCTCCATGTTGCACATTGGTGCTGAATTACCTCCTAGGCCTCAATGCTGGACCTTTTGGCCCAAACTCAAATCCAATCCAATCCAGTAATAGATTAAGGGGAAAGTTAAACAAGTTTTGTTACACATCTGGTCAAATTTAAGAAGTTTTGGCAAGTGTATACTACACTGTCTTTCAGAAGGCATTTTCTGCTCTCCGACCCGTGCCGCCCAGTGAAATGCTCCTTTAACATAATTTTTAAGGTAAAAACTGCTATGAATTTACCAGAGAAAAATTTGTATAGGAATGCTAGCTTGAACCCAGCTCGCTCACCTTAATAAGTTGTCGGTATAATACTGGGGCGTGAATAAATCACAACCAGAGGCCTCGCACCATTTAGATATCTCCTGTCAATATCCCCGAACAGCGAGGTGCCGTTCAACATCCTACTACTACTAGCGATCCCACGCTAGTGACGTCACTCCTTTTTCATAGCACGCGCTATCCAAACAATTTTTTGCCTCGGTGTGTGAATTTCGCTGGTTTACCTGGATTTACCTCAAGAAGTCTGACTCTACCGTCACCCCATCTAAGTTAAGTACCAGATCTATGAGTTTTGAGATTTTGGAGGGGGCCTTGCCCTTTTTTGCTTATATTATGACAGTTTTATATTTCACGACCCCGCGTGGGTCTTTCATGGCGCTCGGCCTCTTCCTATCTCTCTCTCTCTCATCGTTCTTAACGCTTTACAATGCGTCCTCCATACTGATTGTTTCTCGTTATGAACTTTCTGGGTATCCACGGTTCACACACACCGTGTTATTTTATTATATTTATGTCCTGTTATTACGATAACAGTTATTACGATATACGTTAGCGTATTCTCGTTAGGTTGGCATGCCTGGTTGCCTTCGGGCGTTTCTATTTCTATTAATTTTGTTTTACTGTACGTTCGCACGCCATGGACATGCTTCTCATTATTAACGTCATTCGTTTTTCTTGCATTAGCCTGAGGGACTTTCATGAGTCAGATTTTAGTTTTTCATTTTGTTAGCACTTCACTGACTCTGTGTTATGCTGGTAGCCCTGCCTGGCTCCCAGCGCTGTTAGGCTCGGTTTTCTCTTGTCTCATGTTCGTTCCCTCGTTTGTTTTACGATTGATGTATCATTATTTTTATTATTATTTTATCATCCAGCATGCCTTCCTATCTTATTTTACCACATGTTATGTTTATTATAGTGTTATTTTGTCTTTCCGCGTGATCATATCAATCGTGGGTCTGGCAGGTTGGTACAGTATACCTGCTATCGCCCCACTTCTAGCCTCCCTCCCGCACGATTCCCCACCCCAGGGTTACCTTCCCTCTCTCTCTCCCATGTCGAGTTAGAGTCACTATGTTGCGTTATGTCCCCCCCCCCGGGGCCTTTCGCTCTCTTTGCACGGGCAGTTCCTGTTGATCTGTGAGGCTTGCTATTATTATTATACATTAACGTACATTATTTTACACTTTTTGTACTACTCTACCCGGTCGTAGTCGTTTTCTTTCCATCACTCGTTTGGCCAACAGTCGACGGGAAGTTTTCTGCTCGGTCCGTGGTACTTTATTATTATTTTATTTTGTTTTGTGCGTGCTACTCCCTCTCGGTCCCGCACTTCACGGACCCATTAAAGATCCCTTCCCCCTCTATGGTGTCCCGCACCTCACGGACCTCATATAGATATATATATATAAAGACTTTCATTACGGGATCCCCGGACGTAGCTTTTATACATTACAATCTGGTCGAGTTGTTTAGTTGAGCCTCCGGAGCCAACGTTACTCATTATTACTTGGATTAACTTTATATATTAGTCACATATATATATTTATTTATATACGATCCTAGTTCTCGACCTTCCCTTCCCTCCTTTGTTATGATCACGGTTACGGACTGACTTCTTCTCATTCATAATACAGTCGAAATAACATTTTTTATCATGATATTGATATATTTAAGCACCCGGGGCCCCCGGGCCCCTAATTTGCTTTCCTTCAAGATACTTGATGTATATATAAAATTTTTTATCATGATATTGATATATATATATATTTTAAGCTCCGGGGCCTCCGGGCCCCTAATTTGCTTTCCCTTTAAGATACTCATGTATCTTTTATTTTACAGACTGTACGCTGTGCGATGACGGCATGTGCCGCTGTCCTCCATCAACCCTGCAGCCATGATGTGTGTCGTTCACACGCCTACTGTTCTGTCCAAGTGGATGACTTAGCTGTTTGGCATCCGGACAATTGTGTACTGTAGTCTGCTACACAATGACCTCCACTCTAACATCTGACTCGGTGAGTGCATTTTCATTAATACAGACTTGTAGGGAGTTACGATTAATTTCGATGGTTTACATTACGATTATTATTTTTAAGGCCACATTCCTCTGGACTTCCCGCATGCCTTTCACTTCGTGTCTACAAAGTCCTTGGACTTCTCCACTTTTCTTTGGCACAAATATCCCTCACTAATAGTCTGTTCTCTTTCAGTGCTCCCAACTTGAAAAAGATACAGCTCAGGCTACCCTAAAGATCTGGAATGGCGGGTTCGCCCGCAACGTGAAGGCCAAACAGCCTTATATCCTCTCTGAGGAATGGTGTTCCCATCTCTACCCCCATGCTAAAACTTCAGCTGCGGTCCCCAAAGAGTTGGCGGATCCTATCATCGAGAGGATCGAATCCCTTCTTCTGGCCCCGGACCAAGAAGAGATGGGCGGCACCCTAACTGAGGACGTCGCTACCCTCAACCTCGATGTGGAACCCATGGCTCTGGATGATCCCAACGCATGTAGGGACGTAGGTGAGTCAGGTGGTTCCCGGGCTAAGATTCCTCTCCCTAGCCCGGCTTTCTCTTCTTCAGAACACTCTTCTTTTCGAGGTTTTCCGGGGACAACCGGGACTGATCTCAGTCCCCGGCCTGTTATCCCCAAGGTGAAGGCTCATCGTGAGCTTTTATATATGACTCACAAGTCTTCGAAATCATCAGCTTCGAAGGCTAAATCTTCCTCCACCAGAGTCTCTCAAGACCCAATTGCTGTGCCTTCAACCTCTCACGGAGTAGCCTCCGTTCCGGCACCTGTTCCCCCCCCCCGGCGGAATCATTTAACCCGGTGGATTTTTCCGAGAAGATGTTTGCTCGTTTTGAGTCGATGCTATCGTCTCATACGGAGCAATCACAAGAGAGAATAGCTTCTATGGAGAGCCTAGTTCAGGGACTCATGCTCTCAGGGCTGCCACCGCCACAACAGCAATACCCCATCCCTGACGCCTCCAAGCTTCTTTCTTTCAATAAGAATAACCTTTGGAGGTTAGCATTGCATGCCCCCTTCTCGGAGGGTATGTTGTCAATCGAAGGTTTCGGTACCTGGCCTCTTGCGGATTATGAATTTTACCCGCCGAGTCTTGAATTCCCCTTCCCCGGCTACGCTCGCCTCACGGAAGAGGCTCTGATTCAATTGGATAAGGTCCCAAAGGAAACTGTTATTTTTCCTAAAGAACAGGCACAGTCTGTCTTGATCCGCGTGTTCAATAAGTGGGACTGCATGAACACAATGATTACGGCCTACAAAAGTTCTTATACTATGTTTGTGGCCGACGACCAGACCCCTACCCCATGTGCGACCAAGATCATAGAGACGGTCTTTCAGGCTATCAAGGAAGAGAAGCCCTTACCTCAACTCAAGGAGACCGACTTAACCTCCCTTCTCTTTCCGGGAGACAATGAATGTTGGCGGAACGCCCCAACTACCTTCTCGGTAGGTATGTTAAGCCCAGACTGTGCCTCGACGCAGTTCAGCGAACGGCTTCCCAAACTCCCGGAGTCTCTCATTAAATTGGAATATGAGTCGAGGTGTAGATTCAGCAGATCCCTTAATTCAGTTGCCCTTGCTGAATTGACCGTCGCCACTTACAACGAGGAGGACCTCCTTAAGGTCCTCACTAAGTCGCTTTTGCAAAACTTTATGGCTGACGCCTATGATTTTGCAAACGCCAGGACCCGTTGTCGACGACACGTCCTATCCGAAGCTACGATTAGGCACGAACCTAATAGGCTCATCAAAGCACCAGTCTGGGGCCCGGATCTTTTCCCAGAGGATTTAGTTAACTCGGTCCTTAGCGAGGCAGCTAGAGCCAACCAAAACCTCAAGGTTAGGTGGGGCCTGGTTTCAAAGAGGAAATATGAGCCTGCTAGTACCCCAATTCGAGGTAGGAAGAGATTGAGGCCCTTCCAATCTTCCCAATTCAGACAACCTCTGCAAGTGGTTCAACCGGTCTCAGTCCAACCTGCTCCTCAAGGTCCCCAGCCTTCTACCTCAAAGGGCCAACAACAAGAGAAATACGTTCTGGTCCCTCAGTCTCAGATCGCCTCGACTTCCTTCTCCCCCGCCTTTAACCCCACGTATGAGTCTCAGGGCTCTTTCCGTGGCTACCAGCGTCACGGGTTCCAGGGGTGCCTTTTGTGGCCGAGGTGGCGGAAGGGGTTACCACCGAGGCAAGTCTTCCCGCGGAAGCAGAGGAGGCAAATCATCCTTCAACCATTGAGAAATTGCAGGTAGGAGGGAGATTGTACAAATTTCGGGACCATTGGAAGTTCAGCGATTGGGCTTCCAGCATTATCTCCAAAGGCCTAGGGTGGAGCTGGATACAGGGACCTCCTCCACTGAACAGCTTTTACCAACTACCAACGGAAGAACTATGTTCCTTCACAAAAGATCTGCTACTAAAGAATGCAATCCAAAGCATACGTCGCTTAAGATTTCAAGGGCGCTTGTTCAGCGCGCCAAAGAAAAGCTCAGACAAAAGGAGAGTAATCCTGGACCTGTCTCGTTTAAATTCCTTCATTCGTTGCGACAAATTCCATATGCTTACCATCTCGCAGGTGCGGACCTTACTTCCTCGTGGGGCCATCACCACCTCCATCGATCTTACAGATGCCTACTGTCACGTTCCAATAGCAAGGCATTTTCGTCCGTTTCTGGGCTTCAAGATTGGCAAACAAGCCTATGCCTTCAAAGTGATGCCATTCGGGCTCAACATAGCACCCAGAATCTTCACCAAACTAGCAGAGACAGTAGTTCAAGAGCTTCGAACTCAGGGGATACAGGTAGTGGCCTATCTAGACGATTGGCTAATCTGGTCAGACATGCCCAGAATTGCCGCATAGCAATGAACAAAGTCCTCACCTTCCTTCGACAACTGGGATTCCAAGTCAACCTTGAGAAATCCCGCCTGGTCCCGGAGACCAAGTTTCAATGGCTGGGACTACAATGGGACCTGTGCTCCCATACGCTGTGCCTCCCCAAAGCCAAAAGGAAGGAGATAGCGAGGAATACAAAACAATTTCTGAGGGAAAAGTTGACCTCCAGAAGGAACCAAGAGAGGATCCTAGGTTCCTTACAATTCGCCTCCGTGACAGACATCGTCCTAAGGTCCAAACTCAAGGACATAAACAGAGTGTGGTGCTCCAGAGCAACTTCAAAACGCCGAGACAGACGTGCTCGCCTTCCCCCAGTCCTGAGAAAAAGTCTGCAGCCTTGGACGAAGATCAAGAATCTTTCCAAGTCGGTTCCCTTACAACATCCGGTCCCGTGACTTGTTCGTTACACCGACGCCTCCTTAACAGGGTGGGGAGGTTACTCCCAACACAAGAAAGTTCAAGGGTTATGGTCACCGGTCTTCCAACAAATGCACATCAACGTCCTAGAGGCCATGGCAGTCTTCCTCACTTTAAAACGTCTCAATCCAGCCAGGAATCTCCATGTCAGACTGGTTCTCGACAGTGCAGTCATAGTACACTGCATCAACAGAGGAGGCTCTAGATCAGCCCAAATAAACCACATCATGTTGAAGATTTTCTCCATGGCGGCATTGCACAAGTGGCACCTGTCAGCAGTCCATCTAGCAGGAGTCCGGAATGTGGTAGCAGACGCACTTTCCCGGACGACTCCGCTAGAGTCGGAATGGTCACTAGACAATCGATCTTTCCAGTGGATACTATCTCAAGTCCCGGGTCTCCAGGTGGATCTGAAAACGAATGACGGTAATAATGAGAAGCATGTCCGTGGCGTGCGAACGTAAAACAAAATTAATGGAAATAGAAACGCCCGAAGGCGACCAGGCATGCCAACCTAACGAGAATACGCTAACGTATATCGTAATAACTGTTATCGTAATAACAGGACATAAATATAATAAAATAACACGGTGTGTGAACCGTGGATACCCAGAAAGTTCATATCGAGAAACAATCAGTATGGAGGACTCATTGTAAAGCATTAAGAACGACAAGAGAGAGAGATAGGAAGAGGCCGAGCGCCATGAAAGACCCACGCGGGGTCGTGAAATATAAAACTGTCATAATATAAGCAAAAAAGGGCAAGGCCCCCTCCAAATTCTCAAAACTCATAGATCTGGTACTTAACTTTGATGGGGTGACGGTAGAGTCAGACATCTTGAGGTAAATCCAGGTAAACCAGCGAAATTCACACACCGAGGCAAAAAATTGTTTGGATAGCACGTGCTATGAAAAAGGAGTGACGTCACTAGCGTGGGATCGCTAGTAGTAGTAGGATGTTGAACGGCACCTCGCTGTTTGGGGATATTGACAGGAGATATCTAAATGGTGCGAGGCCTCTGGTTGTGATTTATTCACGCCCCAGTATTATACCGACACCTTATTAAGGTGAGCGAGCTGGGTTCAACCTAGCATTCCTATACAAATTTTTCTCTGGTAAATTCATAGCAGTTTTTACCTTAAAAATTATGTTAAAGGAGCATTTCACTGGGCGGCACGGGTCTCTCGCCCAGAAATAGATTTTTCCTACGTCAAAATCCCTTTATTGAAATATACCATAGAGGTGATAATATGGTTTATATTGAAATCATGGCTCAAATTTCAATATACAGTACTTATTACATATATGTATACAGTATATATATATATATATATATATATATATATATATATATATATTATATATTATATATATATATATGTATATATATATATATATATATATATATATATATATATATATATATACAGTATATATATATATATATATATATATATATATATATATATATATATATATATATATATATATATATATTATATATATATATATATATATATATATATTTATATATATATATATATATATATATATATATATATATATATATATATATATAAAATGTGTATAGAAGGAATAAAGTACTTTTACTGTCACTAAGTTGTCCTGAATGAAAACAAGATTATCAAATATTGCGTAGTCTTTTGACAAAATACTAATGGTCGCTGATTCGCTAATAAGGGCTAGAACCTTATGAAAAGGGAATGCTGTAATGTTTTAAAATACTTTGGTAAATGAATATGATTTTATTATGTGTTTTCTGACTAGTGCTGGCAGAATTTTCCTTTTCTTATGAGAATCAACGTTGAAGATTTTTTCCTTCGTTTATACAAATATTTTGTCATTTACAATAGGGTGACTGTCTTAAGTACAATTTAGAATGCTAGTTTAATTTGTTAACAAGGTAGTTAACAACAGATGGTGAACGTGGGCGAGTAGCTCCACCCACCCTCCTGTCTAAAACTCTTCCCTTTTATCTTTGGCAACAAGAAGTATGGATGTACCAGAGCTTTGATTTTTTTTTCTTTTTTATACTTTTCAGAAAGTGGATGATTGTTGGATTTGTAAAGCTGACCTTGCATGTTCAATTTCTTAAATGCAGGGGAAAGGGTGATCGCTATAATTGTTTTATTGCAAGACTGTTGTAGACCCACATTCACTCGGTGCTTCTTGTAGGGGGATTGATTGTTCTCAGTCATTGCCATTTGGCGAGTGGAAGTTGTGGCCTCCTGTTCAGTAGTAGGCTTATGCTTTCTGGAGGAGAAGACTAAGTCGTCCCTGGTGTCAGTCTAGGCAAAGCCCAAGAGGATGCTGAAGAAGTTTTATAGATGCTTTCTTCTTGTCAAGTTCACCTGCCTCCTAGACTTCTGTGCATATGTCCCTGGCTCGGTCTCCAGGGAGAATTCGGCAGGAGCTTGGAGATCTTGTATCTGTGCCAGTGAGTTTTCATGGTTGTGGTCGAGTTCCCCAGATTGGCACACCCTAACAGGTGCTATAATCTCTTGTTATGCAGACAGCTGCTGACGAGTTTGACCTGAGTAAGGTTTGGCCCTCCTTAACTCTTCCTGTTAGGCCTTTGATATTTTTTTTGAGGGAGCTGGTAGCTAAGGCTACCTCTCTCCCAGTATCCCCAGTACTCCCCAGGGGTGACCTCAGTGATTATGAGTGTTATGCCACTGCCAGTGACCTTAGTGATTATGAGTAGTATAACAGTGCCAGTGACCCCAGTTATTACTTGTATGATGCCAGTGCCAGTGACTCCAGTGATGATTACTGTACTGTGCCTGAAGCCCAAGAGTGATGTAAAGAAGCCTCTCATATCTCTGATTGTGGCTGTACCAGTGCTAGAGCTGTGAAAAAAAAGGCTTGTGCACCAGTAGTTGTAGTGCCCAAGCCTAAGGTTGAGCATAAAGCTCTGAGGCCATTAAAACTTGTGTGTATCCCCCGTACGCTTCACCACTGCGCTAAGTGCTGAAGTGCAGTACATCCCTGTATCTGTCACCCTTGTATATCTGCTACCCCTGCCTCTATCACTCCTGTGCCTATGATCCCCAAGCCTGAAACTCCCTCCCTTGCTCTACCCGTGACCCCAGTCCCTGTGTCTGTCTTGTGAGTGCTAGTGAATGTGCTTGCTGCTTACATTGTGACAGTGTTCCAGAATGTCTTACTTCCTCTTGGGGCAACCTGTGTGGTTTCTTCCCTAGTGGGAGCTTCATCACAGATGATTGCTCATATCTTGACTTCTCTGCTTGCAGAGATTGCTTAACACCAGAGGTAGAATGGAGTAATCATTACCCTCAAAAGCACAGTGAAGATATCCTACATCAGTGTTAAAAATTACAAAACATGTTTTACAAAACGAAATGTAAAATATTTTGAAACAAGACGGATAATTCTAGATTCTTGGCAACATGACTCACAACACTGGAAATTGGTGCAAATGTTACTTTTTAACTGTTTCGAGATGGTGACAACCTATGTAGGTTAGATGCCGTTCAAGTTTTGACTGAGATGGAGTCGGGTAAGTAACTAAACACAGCATAGGATCTGCTTTCTAAAGAAGGTAATGTCATATCTGCTAGAGACCTTTCATTAGGAAGACAAGAGAAATGTTGAAAAGTTTATCAACTACCTTATCCTTGGCTCGTGATTATGAGATGTCAAAAGGAACCCATTTTTTTATGTAAAATTTTTTATGATACGTATTTGGATGCCTAGAGTATTACGCAATCTTCAGAATGGTCTGTTATTTGATTGCTACATAATGAACCGAAGATAGGGTTCATATATGGAAATGTCTGTTCAATTAGATATACTTTAGCTTTATGATCATACTTTAAGAGGGAGAAGACAAGTACAGAAAGCATTTATTTTAATTGATACTTCTCATACATGTTCAAAGGATTCACTAAGTCTGTAAGATTAATACTGTGTTATGTATCATAATTACTAGAGATTTTCCAATATTAATCTTACCCGATGATCATGTAGCTGTCAACTCCGTTGCCCGACAGAAATCTAGGGTCGGGATACGCCAGCGATCGCTTATACAGGTGGGGGTGTACTCACCAGCGCCATCTGTGGTCAGGTACTCCAGTACTTCTTGTCAACAAGACCTCAATTTTTCCTCTGTCGTGCCGCCGGCAAGACCTACATGGATACGCTGTTGTTTTGGAGTCTTTGTTCACGGTTTTGGTGAAGTATTTGCTCTAAAATTTAGCCTTCGCTGTACAGGAAGCTTTTCCCTTAGCTTAGATAGCTTTTGGAATTAATTTGGTTTATTGGTTAACGATCTTTGCTTTACTTTGGAATTCCCCCTTGACTGTTCTCTAAATTCAAGATGTCCGACCACTCTCAAGCTCCTAAATTTAGGCGATGTAGTGTTAGGACTTGTAATAGGCGTCTTCCGAAGGCCTCTGTTGATCCTCACACCGTTTGTTCCGATTGTAGGGGAAAATCCTGTCAATTGGAAGATCGATGTGGGGAATGTGCTGGGCTTTCGGAATTCGATTTTAATGAATTCCTCAAATATACAACTAGGTTAGAGAGGGAGAGAGTTAGGAGGAGTTCTTCTCGCTCTTTGGTTTATTCCTCCCCCCATGCCCCTCAGCCTTTTCCTTCCCCTGTGGTGGTGACCCCCGAACCTGCTACGAGTGCTCAGCCTGATATGACGGATATGTTGCGTGCCATTCAGGCTCTTGGTGATAAGGTGGAGTCGTTAGTTAGTGACCACAATCTTCTCTTGGCAGATGTCAAGGAACTTAAAGTGAAGAGTGCAGTGGGAAGTGTTAGTGCCAGTGCTGTGCCTAGTGTCAGTGTCAGTGTTGCGCATGAGGATACTTCTGTGCGTGCCAGTCGTCCTCCCAGTCCGGGACCTCTTGCAAGCTCCCAAGCCCAGGGGAGAAGCAACGTCGAAGGGCAAAAGGGTTCGGCAGGCCTTGATCGGCGCACAGTTGTATCCTCAGTGGTTGCGGGCGTATCTGATAGAGATCGTCACTTCCACTCCCAGACGAATGAGCCCTTAAATTCCTCGTCTGCGGAAGAGGTTTCCAGGAGGAAACGGTGGACCCAGGTCTCACGACATCTCAAACGTAAGGTCCCTTCCGAGCTAGTCCAACGGCCCAGGTGTAGCCACTGGGCCAGTTCGGACTCGCCGCAGTCATCTGATGACTGCACACCTCCTAAGAGAGGTAGAGTGGTGCCTCAACAGGCCTCTGCTCCAACTTCTGTGGACCCCAAGTGGTCTATGCTGCAGACGATGCAGTCTCAGCTTGCGGCTTTGATGCAGGAGTATCAGGCAGAGAAGGTTAACACCCCTCCTCCTGCGAGCGCTCCTCCACCTCTGCGCAGTCCTCCCTGCCAGACGCATGTTCTTGAGGCTCCTCCTGCTTCCATGCGTGAGCTGCCGCATCGGGAGTTGCCAGGTTCCAGCACTATGCAGCAACCTCCTCTACCCATGAGGCAGGAGCCTCATGCTATGCGGCAACCTCCTCAACCCTTGAGGCAGGAGCCTCATGCTATGAGGCAACCTCCTCTACCCATGAGGCAGCAGCCTCATGCTATGCGGCAACCTCCTCAACCCTTGAGGCAGGAGCCTCACTCTGCGCAGCAACCTCCTCAACCCTTGAGGCAGGCGCAACCTTTGAGGCATCCTCCTCAACGCATGCAGCACGAGCCTCTTTCCATGCAGCAGCCGCATTCTTCGCAGCATGAGCCTCATCCCATGCAGCATGAGCCGCATACCATGCAGCATGAGCCTCATGCCTTCCAGCATTCGCTTCTGACCACTTCGCTTACTCCTCAGACCACCGCAGAACCTCCCTCACTCCAGCCCTCTGCCTTTGTCATTGCCAGCCCTCAGTCTATTCAGCAGAAGCTTGATGATGGATCCGCAGGTACGCATGCACCCGTTCTGCAGGATTCAGCCATTCAGCCTGCCGCTCTGCCTTTACCTCTCGCTACTCAACTCTCAGGCGATGAGGTTTCTGAGGATGAAGCTGCTCATCTGGATGATCCTACATCTGATATGGAAGGACACAAGTCTTCACCGCCTTCCTTAGACTTTCGCAAGGTCCTGGCTCTGTTCAGAGAGTTGTACCCTGAACACTTCGTGTCTGCAACCCCTCGTTCTCCTCCCTCCGAGTTTTCTCTAGGCATGCAGTCTACTACGCCTGCCTACACCAAGCTTGTCCTCGCCAGATCATCAAGGAGAGCTTTGAGGGTTTTAGGGGATTGGTTGCAGTCCAAGCAGCAACTGGGAAGGACCTCTTTTGTGTTTCCTCCTCCTAAGCTGGCTTCTAAGTCGGGCGTCTGGTATGCCACGGGAGAGGAACCTGGCTTGGGGGTTCCTGCCTCTGCCCAGGCCGACTTCTCAAGTTTGGTTGACTCTCCCCGCAGGTCGGCTATGAGACGCTCGAAGGTATGCTGGACCTTTTCTGAACTGGACCACTTGATGAAGGGAGTCTTTCGCGCCTTCGAAATTTTTAACTTCCTCGATTGGTGCCTGGGGGCTTTAAGCAGGAAGACTGCTCCTTCTGACAAAGACTCGGCCATGCTACTCATGTCCAGTATGGATAAAGCAATTCGCGATGGTTCTGGCGAACTTGCGTCTATTTTTGTCTCAGGAGTCTTCAAGAAAAGGGAACATCTATGCTCCTACTTATCGACTGGTATCACCCCTTGTCAGAGGTCAGAGTTGCTGTTTGCTCCTCTCTCCAAGTGCCTGTTTCCGGAGGAGTTAATCAAGGGGATGGCTGCGGCTCTTATCCAGAAAGATACGCATGACCTCATGGCTTCTTCAGCACGTAAGGCTAAAACCTTACCTTCCGTGCCGAGATCTTTCCGCACTCCTGTGGCTGATACACCTGCTACCAGATTCATTCCGCCCTTTCGTGGTAGAGCCTCCAGTAGAGGAGGTACCCGTGCAGACAGTAACCGGGGCAAGTCAAAGAAGGGTGCCAAGTCCACGAAAAGCAAGCATTGACTTCATTCCTCTCCAGACAGCTGTAGGAGCCAGACTCAAGACCTTCTGGCAAGCCTGGGAGAGCAGAGGTGCAGACGCTCAGTCTGTCAAGTGGCTAAGGGAGGGTTACAGAATTCCGTTCTGCCGCAATCCCCCTCTGACCACTTCTCCCATCAACCTCTCTCCCAACTACAAGGAGAAGGACAAGAGGCTAGCGTTACAACAAGAGGTGTCGCTCCTGCTACAGAAGGAGGCAGTGGTGATAGTTCGGGACCATCATTCCCCGGGCTTTTACAACCGTCTCTTCCTGGTGGCCAAGAAGACAGGAGGTTGGAGACCGGTGCTGGACGTCAGTACGCTCAATGCTTATGTCACCAAGCAGACGTTCACAATGGAGACGACGAAGTCGGTCCTAGCAGCGGTCAGGCAGGAGGACTGGATGGTCTCGTTAGATCTGAAAGATGCCTACTTTCACGTTCCCATCCATCCAGACTCCCAACCTTTTCTGAGATTCGTCTTTGGAGAGGTTGTGTACCAGTTCCAAGCCCTGTGCTTTGGCCTGACCACGGCACCTCTTGTGTTTACGCGACTGATGAGGAATATTGCGAAATTCCTTCACTTGGCAGACATCAGAGCCTCCCTTTATTTAGACGACTGGCTTTTAAGAGCTCCCACAAGTCGTCGCTGTCTGGAGAGTCTCAGATGGACTATGGATCTGACCAGGGAACTGGGCCTCCTGGTCAATTTAGAGAAGTCCCAGCTCGTTCCTTCCCAGACCATCGTTTACCTGGGTATGGAGATTCAGAGTTGAGCTTTTCGGGCTTTTCCGTCGGCCCCAAGAATCAACCAAGCCCTAGAGTGCATCCTGAGCATGCTGAGGAGGAACCGATGCTCGGTGAGGCAGTGGATGAGTCTAACAGGGACTCTTTCATCGCTAGCCCTGTTCATCGAGTTAGGGAGACTCCACCTCCGCCCCCTTCAGTACCATCTGGCAGCTCACTGGAACAAGGATATGACGCTCGAGACGGTCTCAATTCCTGTTTCCAAAGAGATGAGGGCTACTCTAACTTGGTGGAAGGACAGCATTCTTCTCAAGGAAGGTCTTTCGTTAGCTGTTCAGACCCCCGACCATCATCTCTTCTCGGACGCATCAGACTCGGGCTGGGGCGCGACATTGGACGGACAGGAATGCTCAGGGATATGGAATCAGGAACAGAAAATGCTTCATATCAATTGCAAGGAGTTGTTAGCGGTTCATCTGGCCTTAATGAACTTCAAGTCCCTCCAGCTAAACAAGGTGGTGGAGGTGAACTCCGACAACACCACAGCCTTGGCGTACATCTCCAAGCAGGGAGGGACTCATTCGAGGAAGCTGTTCGAGATCGCAAGGGACCTCCTCATTTGGTCAAAAAGTCGAAAGCTCACGCTGGCAACGAGGTTCATTCAGGGCGATATGAACGTCATGGCAGATCGCCTCAGCCGGAAGGGTCAAGTCATCCCCACAGAGTGGACCCTTCACAAGAACGTTTGCAACAGACTTTGGGCCCTGTGGGGTCAGCCAACTATAGATCTGTTCGCTACCTCGATAACCAAGAGGCTCCCATTGTACTGTTCCCCGATTCCAGACCCAGCAGCAGTTCACGTGGATGCCTTTCTGCTGGATTGGTCCCATCTCGACCTGTATGCATTCCCGCCGTTCAAGATCATCAACAGGGTTCTTCAGAAGTTCGTCTCTCACAAAGGGACACGGCTGACGTTGGTTGCTCCCCTCTGGCCTGCAAGAGAATGGTTCACAGAGGTACTGCAATGGCTGGTCGACGTTCCGAGGACTCTCCCTCTAAGAGTGGACCTTCTGCGTCAACCTCACGTCAAGAAGGTACACCCAAGCCTCCACGCTCTTCGTCTGACTGCCTTCAGACTATCGAAAGACTCTCAAGAGCTAGAGGCTTTTCGAAGGAGGCAGCCAGAGCGATTGCCAGAGCAAGGAGGATATCCACTCGCAGAGTCTATCAATCTAAGTGGGAAGTCTTCCGAAGCTGGTGCAGGGCCAATGCAGTTTCCTCTACCAGTACCACTGTAACCCAAATTGCTGACTTCCTGTTACATCTAAGGAACGTTAGATCCCTATCAGCTCCTACGATCAAGGGTTATAGAAGTATGTTGGCAGCGGTTTTCCGCCACAGAGGCTTGGATCTTTCCTCCAACAAAGATCTGCAGGACATCCTTAGGTCTTTTGAGACATCTAAGGAACGTCGGTTGTCCACTCCAGGCTGGAATCTAGACGTGGTCCTAAGGTTCCTGATGTCATCTAGATTTGAACCGCTACAATCAGCCTCTTTCAAGGACCTCACATTAAAAACTCTTTTCCTAGTATGCCTAGCTACAGCTAAGAGAGTAAGTGAGATCCACGCCTTCAGCAGGAACATAGGTTTCACATCGGAAACGGCTACATGTTCCTTGCAGCTCGGTTTTTTGGCTAAAAACGAGCTTCCTTCACGTCCTTGGCCTAAATCGTTCGAGATCCCTAGCCTATCTAACTTGGTGGGTAACGAGCTGGAGAGAGTACTTTGCCCAGTCAGAGCTCTTAGGTACTATCTGAAAAGGTCAAAACCTTTACGAGGACAATCAGAAGCCTTATGGTGTGCTGTTAAGAAGCCTTCGCTACCAATGTCTAAGAACGCAGTTTCTTACTACATCAGGCTTCTGATTAGAGAAGCTCATTCTCATATGAAGGAAGAAGACCTTGCTTTACTGAAGGTAAGGACACATGAAGTGAGAGCTGTGGCTACTTCAGTGGCCTTCAAACAGAACCGTTCTCTGCAGAATGTTATGGATGCAACCTATTGGAGAAGCAAGTCAGTGTTCGCATCATTCTATCTCAAAGATGTCCAGTCTCTTTACGAGAACTGCTACACCCTGGGACCATTCGTAGCAGCGAGTGCAGTAGTAGGTGAGGGCTCAGCCACTACATTCCCATAATCCCATAACCTTTTTTAACCTTTCTCTTGATTGCTTTTATTGTTTTTGGGTTGTACGGTCGGCTAAGAAGCCTTCCGCATCCTGGTTGATTTGGCGGGTGGTCAATTCTTTCTTGAGAAGCGCCTAGGTTAGAGGTTATGATGAGGTCCTTTAGTATGGGTTGCAGCCCTTTATACTTTAGCCACCTAAGAGTCGTTCAGCATCCTAAGAGGACCGCTACGCTCAGTAAGGAAGACGTACTTATTAAAGGCAGAGTAATGGTTCAAGTCGACTTCCTTACCAGGTACTTATTTATTTTTATTGTTATTTTGAATAACTAATAAAATGAAATACGGGATACTTAGCTTCTTGGTTAACATGTATACTGGTCTCCACCCACCACCCTGGGTGTGAATCAGCTACATGATCATCGGGTAAGATTAATATTGGAAAATGTTATTTTTATTACTAAAATAAATTTTTGAATATACTTACCCGATGATCATGATTTAAATGACCCGCCCTTCCTCCCCATAGAGAACCAGTGGACCGAGGAGAAAATTGAGGTCTTGTTGACAAGAAGTACTGGAGTACCTGACCACAGATGGCGCTGGTGAGTACACCCCCACCTGTATAAGCGATCGCTGGCGTATCCCGACCGTAGATTTCTGTCGGGCAACGGAGTTGACAGCTACATGATCATCGGGTAAGTATATTCTAAAATTTATTTTAGTAATAAAAATAACATTTTTTTTAAATCAAGTCCTGCCTTGTAAAAATTTCTCTCTGTCAAAGAATCTTTTTAAATGGGTGCAGAATCCCATGGTGAACCATTGCATGTGCCAAGGTTGGCCTACTTGCCTAAAGTTTTCGATCTCATCTTATAGCAAATGATCTTTTTCAATATTAAACTTACCCGATAATCATGTAGCTGTCAACTCCGTTGCCCGACAGAATTCTATGGAGGGATACGCCAGCTATCACAATACTAGAAGGGGGTGTATTTACCAGCGCCACCTGTGGCCAGGTACTCAAGTACTTCTTGTTGACACCTCCTCAATTATTCCTCTGTCGTGCTTCCGGCAAGACGTTCTGGGATACGCTTATGTTCTTGGAGTATTTTCACGACTTTGGTGAAGTATTTCTCTTTGATTTCGGCTGTCGCTTTACTGGAAACTTCTATATTCGCTTAGTTAGCTTTTGGAATTAATTTGATTAATTATGGTGACGAGAGAGTATGAACTCTCGTTCACCTTTCAATGGCCGACCCTTCCCTTAGACGGAAGTGTTGGTGTCTAAGAGAGTATAGACTCTCTTTCTTAATTTTGCTTAACAAAAGTTATAGTTTATTTTATATCTCTCCGCCTCTTATAGGCCTCTTCGATTAACTTCCTTTTATTATAAACTCATTAAAATTAATTTTTATATTTGTTTATATTCGACCTTCCTAATAGTAGGCGGTCTTTTACCGAAGTTAATAAACTTTGAGCCCGTCATTTCGGTTTTTACCTGTTAACATATTATGCTATTTCCGCCACAGAGTTTGAAAGATTTTCCTTGACAGTCTCGTACTGTTTTCAAAGTTGAACTAACGTTTTGTTTTGTCTCTGCAGTTGTTGACGTTCAGAACGTTCAACTTGCACTCTATCGTTACGATAGAGAAAGAATGTTCACGGTTTCACGTTGCAGTAAGAGTAACCGTGTCTAGCGTTTTGTTCATTCTTTCTTAACTTAATGGTTTTGATCCTAATAAAGGAACTTTTCAGTTTTTTCCTTTAACAATAATATGTTTTAACGATATATATGATTGGGCTCTTCTCTCAGGTTCTAAGTCAAGAGAGAGAGAGAGAGAGAGAGAGATAGAGACGGAGGGAGAAAGAGGATAAACGTTTCATTCAAGCCTGCCAGGCGTACGAGTAACGTCGTTATCGTTTTTGCTCTTCTCCCTAGTCTCTTTAGGGGAAGAAACTAAACGTTTCTAGAGTGATCTAGTGTTTAGTCTCTTTCCAACCACTGAATTATCTTTCATTAGATTTTTCTGTTACATTGTAATTCTGTTTTCGCAATTACTAACTTTGAGAAAGGATAGAATTGCGTATTTCAGGTACAAACCACTTAAAGTTTCGAGTTCAGTGAAATAAGTGCAAACAGAAATCAAAGTGATAAGTGATTAGTGCGTGAGGGTACTTTTGTGCGTGCCAGTCGTCCTCCCAGTCCGGGACCTCTTGCAAGCTCCCATGCCCAGGGGAGAAGCAATGTCGAAGGGCATAAGGGTTCAGCAGGCCTTGATCGGCGCACAGAAGTATTCTCGGTGGTTGTGGGCGTGTCTTACCGAGACCGTCACTCCTACCCGCAGACGATTGAGCCCTTATTTTGCTCGTCTGCAGAAGAGATTAGGGGAGAAAATAAAGGCAGAGTAACGCTGGTCTCAGGTCTCAAGACCTCTTAAACGTTAAGTCCAGACCTATGCCAGACGTACGAAGTTAAAGTTCACAACCCGAATGCAGTCATTGGGTTAGCTCTGACTCTCCTCAGTCATCAGTTGATTACACTCCGCCTAAGAGGAGTAAGGTTCTGCCACAACAGATCTCTGCTGTTAAGGCTTTACCTCAGCAGAACTTAGTGTCTGCCGACCCCAAGTTAACTCTACTGCAGTCCATACAGTCACAACTTTCGGTCTTGATGCGTGAGTGTCGGGCTGAGAGTGTTGCGCCTCCGCCTCCGCCTACACTCCCCCCCGCCTATGATCGCTCCGCCTGATCACAGTACCACCTGCCAGGCGTACGATGTTGTGAACTCTACTACAGTCCATGCAAGCACAGCTTTCGGACTTGATGCGTGAGTGTCGGGCTGAGAGTGTTGCTCCTCCGCCTCCGCCTACACTCCCTCCACCTACACTCGCTCCGCCTGATCACAGTACCATCTGCCAGGCGTACGATGTTGTGGACTCTACTACAGTCCATGCAAGCACAGCTTTCGGACTTGATGCGTGAGTGTCGGGCTGAGAGTGTTGCTCCTCCGCCTCCGCCTACACTCCCTCCACCTACACTCGCTCCGCCTGATCGCAGTACCACCTGCCAGCAGTTCCACCTGCCAGGCGTACGATGTTGAGCCACGTGCTGAGTTTGCTGTTCCCTGTGGTGTTCAGCCTCCGCCTTCCTTAAGGCAACCTTTACATTGGGATCAGGAGGATTATACCTCTCTTCCTCCGCCTCCACTTGCTGCTCCACCAGTGATGCAACACTCGGTTGAGGTACAACAACCTCTCCCGTCCATGAGTCAGTCTCCTCAGCTCTTGCTGCAGCGAGCTCAACCCTCCACAAGGCAAGCACCACAACACCTTAGCCTTGCGCCTCAGGAGCCTCAGCTTGCGAGACATTTACCTTGTTCTGCGCAGCCTCTTCCTCATCGCGCTCCGCTCACACCACAGGAACTGGAACTTGCTACTCCGCTTCCGCCAACCGCTCAGCAAGCGCAACCCTTGGGTTCAACCACTCATGCTAGGAGTCAGCCTCCTCCACCCATGCGCCTTCCTTCTGCTTGTCTTTTATTCAGCCTTTGCAGACTGAGCCTCAGGTGTTCCCTCATCGGAGTCTTGAAGAGGAAACCACAACTATTGTTGTTCCAGCTCGTTCTGACTCTGCTGTTCAGCATACCTTACCTCCATTTTCATACCATGGTTTAAACCCCATGCAAGCATGCATAAAGCACTCTAGCACTGGTCATGGAATTTCTGAGAAATGTTAAACGCCATGCACACGCTCTGCTTTCCTTACAGCAGGCTCTGCTTACAGCAGGCTCTGCTTACTACATGCTCAGCATTCAGCATGCTCTGCATTCAGCATGCTCTGCATACAACATGCTCTGCATACAGCATGCTCTGCATTCAGCATGCTCTGCATACAACATGCTCTACATACAGCATGCTCTGCATACAGCATACTCTGCATACATCATGCTCTGCATACCTTACCGCATGCTTCTCAACACATCTTGGGTTGTTGCCAACTCACTAGACTGTCAAGCAGTTTCATAACGTTGCCTTCTAGTCTGCTGCTTTTGCACCAGTGAACCCTCACTCAGAGAACTTAGCTTTTCTAGGATAAGGTCCCTGTAGATGAGAAAGTTCTTTTCTCCCTCCTTCTGATATTCCCTTGAGGACTCTGTCATTTGGAGGGAGCCTTTAGCTGCATAACCTCTTATGGACTTTTATTTAAGCATAACATGCTTACAGGGAAGGTAATGGTTCCACTTCAGCCGCTAATCCCGTCTGTTACCACACCTGCTCCCATAGACCTTGAGCTGTGTTGCATGACATGCAGTCCAAGCTTAGTCCTTGTTAGAGGATTTTTTGTTTACGGAGTCAATGTGTCACGGGGAAGACGTTCAACAACCAACAGAAGGGACTTGTTGTGACGCAGTGCGGCAACCACAGCAACCCGTTAAGGAGTTGTCTGTACGACCCAGACAGTCTAGACAGATTCGGGTTGTCACTGTACTTCCTCGCTTGCCCATGATTGACAGTTTACAGACTGTGCAGCAGTATCATGATCTTGTGTCCGGCTCCGTCAGACGACTGGCTTTTAAGAGCTCCCACAAGTCGTCGCTGTCTGGAGATTTTCAAATGGACTATGGATCTGACCAAGGAACTGGGCCTCCTGGTCAATTTTGAGGAGTCTCAGCTCGTTCCATCCCAGACCATTGTCTCCTTGGGTATGGATCTTCAGAGTCGAGCTTTTCGGACTTGTTCGTCGGCCCCAAGGATCTTCCAAGCCCTAGAATGCATCCAGAGCATGCTGAGAAGGAACCGATGCTTAGTCAGGCAGTGGATGAGTCTAACAGGGACACTTTCATCGCTGGCCCTGTTCATCGAGTTAGGGAGACTCCACCTCCGCCCCCTTCAGTATCATCTAGCTGCTCACTGGATAAAGGACATGACGCTAGAGACGGGCTCAGTTCCTGTTTCCGAAGAGATGAGGTCTACTCTAACGTGGTGGAAGAACAGCATTCTTCTCAAGGAAGGTCTACCATTGGCTGTTCAGACCCCCGACCACCGTCTCTTCTCGGACGCATCGGACACGGGCTGGGGTGCGACACTGGACGGACAGGAATGCTCGGGGACATGGAATCAGGAGCAAAGGACACTTCACATCTATTGCAAGGAGTTGTTGGCAGTTCATCTGGCCTTGATAAACTTCAAGTCCCTCCAGCTTAACAAGGTGGTGGAGGTGAACTCCGACTACACCACAGCCTTGGCTTACATCTCCAAGCAGGGAGGGACTCATTCGAGGAAGTTGTTCGAGATCGCAAGGGACCTCCTCATTTGGTCAAAAGATCGAAAGCTCACGCTGGTAAGGAGGCTCATTCAGGGCGATATGAATGTCATGGCAGATCGCCTCAGCCGGAAGGGTCAGGTCTTCCCCACAGAGTGGACCCTTCACAAGAATGTTTGCAGCAGACTTTGGGCCCTGTGGGGTCAGCCAACCATAGATCTATTCGCTACCTCGATGACCAAGAGGCTCCTCTTGTATTGTTCTCCGATTCCAGACCCAGCAGCAGTTCGCGTGGATGCCTTTCTGCTGGATTGGTCCCATCTCAACCTGTATGCATTCCCGCCGTTCAAGATTGTCAACAGGGTACTTCAGAAGTTCGCCTCTCACAAAGGGACACGGCTGACGTTGGTTGCTCCCCTCTGGCCCGCGAGAGAATGGTTCACCGAGGTACTGCAATGGCTGGTCGACGTTCCCAGGACTCTTCCTCCTAGAGTGGACCTTCTGCGTCAACCTCACGTAAAGAAGGTACACCCAAACCTCCACGCTCTTCGTCTGACTGCCTTCAGACTATCGAAAGACTCTCAAGAGCTAGAGGCTTTTCGAAGGAGGCAGCCAGAGCGATTGCCAGAGCAAGGACGACATCCACTCTCAGAGTCTATCAGTCTTAATGGGAAGTCTTCCGAAGCTGGTGCAAGGCCAATGCAGTTTCCTCAACCAGTACCACTGTAACCCAGATTGCTGACTTCCTGTTACATCTAAGGAACGTAAGATCCCTATCAGTTCCTACGATCAAGGGTTACAGAAGTATGTTGGCAGCGGTTTTCCGCCACAGAGGCTTGGATCTTTCCTCCAACAAAGATCTACAGGACCTCCTTAGGTCTTTTGAGACCTCAAAGGAACGTCGGTTGTCCACTCCAGGCTGGAATCTAGACGTGGTCCTAAGGTTCCTAATGTCATCAGGATTTGAACCGCTCCAATCAGCCTCTTTTAAGGACCTCACATTAAAAACTCTTTTCCTCGTGTGCTTAGCAACAGGTAAAAGAGTAAGTGAGATCCACGCCTTCAGCAGGAACATAGGTTTCACATCTGAAACGGCTACATGTTCCTTGCAGCTCGGTTTTTTGGCTAAAAACGAGCTTCCTTCCCGTCCTTGGCCTAAGTCGTTCGAGATCCCAAGCTTGTCCAACATGGTGGGGAACGAACTGGAGAGAGTACTTTGCCCAGTTAGAGCTCTTAAGTACTATCTAAGAAGGTCAAAACCATTACGAGGACAATCAGAAGCCTTATGGTGTGCTATCAAGAAGCCTTCTCTACCAATGTCTAAGAACTCAGTTTCTTACTACATCAGGCTTCTGATTAGAGAAGCAAATTCTCATCTGAAGGAAGAAGACCTTGCTTTGCTGAAGGTAAGGACACATGAAGTGAGAACTGTGGCTACTTCAGTGGCCTTCAAACAGAACCGTTCTCTGCAGAGTGTTATGGATGCAACCTATTGGAGAAGCAAGTCAGTGTTCGCATCATTCTATCTCAAAGATGTCCAGTCTCTTTACGAGTACTGCTACACCCTGGGTCCATTCGTAGCAACGAATGCAGTAGTAGGCGAGGGCTCAGCCACTACATTCCCATAATCCCATAACTTTTTAACCTTTCTCTTGAATACTTTTTATGGGTTGTACGGTCGGCCAAGAAGCCTTCCACATCCTTGTTGATTTGGCGGGTGGTCAATTCTTTCTTGAGAAGCGCCAAGGTTAAAGGTTGTGATGAGGTCCTTTAGTATGGGTTGCAGCCCTGTATACTTTAGCACCTTTGAGTTGATTCAGCCTCCCAAGAGGAACGCTGCGCTCAGTAAGGAAGACGATCTTATTAAAGGCAGAGTAACGGTTCAAGTCGACTTCCTTACCAGGTACTTATTATTTCATTGTTATTGTGGATAACTGATTATATGAAATACGGGATACTTAGCTATCCTTTAGTCTTGTACACTGGTTTTTCACCCACCCCCCTGGGTGTGAA
Source organism: Palaemon carinicauda (assembly GCF_036898095.1). Taxonomy (NCBI): domain Eukaryota; kingdom Metazoa; phylum Arthropoda; class Malacostraca; order Decapoda; family Palaemonidae; genus Palaemon; species Palaemon carinicauda. Next base: position 182,428,916 of record NC_090726.1, read on the forward strand.
TCAGCTACATGATTATCGGGTAAGTTTAATATTGAAAAATGTTATTTTTATTAATAAAATAAATTTTTGAATATACTTACCCGATAATCATGATTTAATCGACCCTCCCTTCCTCCCCATAGAGAACCAGTGGACCGAGGAATAATTGAGGAGGTGTCAACAAGAAGTACTTGAGTACCTGGCCACAGGTGGCGCTGGTAAATACACCCCCTTCTAGTATTGTGATAGCTGGCGTATCCCTCCATAGAATTCTGTCGGGCAACGGAGTTGACAGCTACATGATTATCGGGTAAGTATATTCAAAAATTTATTTTATTAATAAAAATAACATGTTTCCTGAATAGTACATAAAAAGCACTGTTATCAGATTGCTAACATTGCTTACAAACTATTTTCATTAACTAATCAGTTTTGCTTTTTCCAAATTTTGTTAAGTCTCAAGTCTAAAAAGAAAATTTTAACCCTAAAATTTTGTGTAAGGAATAATCAAATACTGTAAAGTATTGTCTTTTGTACAAAATTAATTGTGTGATAGGTCGGTCAGGTATTGTTGTTTTGTGACTAAGTGAAACATTACCGTACAGTGCTAGGGTTTGTTATTCTAGTACTGTATAGTTGAGTGAGACTACTGAGTAATTTTGAAACTCCCTTGCTTATGCAAAGAATTTTTCTTAAATACAAGGTGAAAATAGGTAGTGTATGCCTAAGGTTAGGACTGGAAAACTAAAATGGTAGAAAGAAATACTGTTCAGCTTGGGGCCCACCCCAAGCACCAGGTTATTATAGCCCAAATTTCTTAAACTTAATCAAAGGGACATTGAAAGGAACCTTCAGTACTGTATTTTATAGGTTACCACTCAAGGCTCTCAGTAGGTGGTATCCCTTACTGAGGCGACTATGGTATGAACTGACAATTACAATCCATGGAGGTTGTCACTCTTCAGAGGTCTTTGACAAAAACTTTACCGATGTATTAAGAAGAACTTCCAGTCAGACTTTGTGGAGTCCCTCAATATCATGTAAGTAATAAGTTCAGTTTTTCACTTTTCCTGCAGCATCAATCGTAGTGCTTCCTGTCTGTCATGTTCAGTTCGCTTTCTGATTTTCCTGTTTTGCTTTGCCTACCCTGCAGGCCACAGCATGCCACCTTAACTTTGCCTCAGTATTGATGCACTCCCCATATAGTAAACTTCTTGCGTGTAAAACGTCTCTTTGTTTCACATGTTTAACTTTTGCTATTAGCCTAACAGAGCTTCATCATCCTCTTAGCCTAACCTAAAGTGCCATAAAAAGATGGTGACATTTGAACAAAAGCTAGGCTAGAGGCGCTGAAAAGATGAAGGGAAAGTATGTCTTTTGCTGCTGTGGGTTTAATGTTCCATGTGAAGCAGAGTACTGTGTAGTACATCAAGGAAAATGAGGCAAACATTCATGCTCCCTTAAGCACAAATGCCCCATTTAGTGTAAGCATTTAGCAATTGTGAGAGAAAAGGCAATAATCCAGACTGATAATGCCTCTATCATGTAGACTGTGGACCTGTGCTGTAAAAATATAGCAGTGGACTCCAAACTTATTTGGAAGAAGGCAAAATATCTCTTCTATCCTTTTAAGTGTTGGCATAGCTGAGGAATCTGGACAGAGCATTAGTGAAACACCCATAGTCATGCCACCTATACCTTTTCAAGTGAGCAAGGGATGGTTTTACCATTTCAAATGGCATTTTTCACTGAAAAACGTGAAGATGACCGGGAAGACATTGTCGGCAGACTGTGAGGCAGGGATACCTTTCACTTTTGAATTGTGAGAGATTATTGCTGTAAAGGTATACAAGCCAGGGCACTTGAGTGTGGAATATGAATGAAAAAGGTTAGTATGTGCTGTACGGAAGATGATACTTACAATGAAAGTACTGTACCATTAATTTTGTAACATTGACAATATGTGTGATATTCTTAATCTGCTTAGTGTAGAAAACTTGATTCATGTTATGTAAATTAGAAAATTGTCTTAACTTTTACCAGAACTTATCGGAACGTAAAATTTTATAATTAAGACATTTTTCAATATTAAACTTACCCGATAATCATGTAGCTGTCAACTCCGTTGCCCGACAGAATTCTATGGAGGGATACGCCAGCTATCACAATACTAGAAGGGGGTGTACTTACCAGCGCCACCTGTGGCCAGGTACTCAAGTACTTCTTGTTGACACCTCCTCAATTATTCCTCTGTCGTGCTTCCGGCAAGACGTTCTGGGATACGCTTATGTTCTTGGAGTATTTTCACGACTTTGGTGAAGTATTTCTCTTTGATTTCGGCTGTCGCTTTACTGGAAACTTCTATATTAGCTTAGTTAGCTTTTGGAATTAATTTGATTAATTATGGTGTCGAAGAGAGTATGAACTCTCTTTCACCTTTCAATGGCCGACCCTTCCCTTAGACGGAAGTGTTGGTGTCTAAGAGAGTATAGACTCTCTTTCTTAATTTTGTAACAAAAGTTATAGATTTATTTTATATCTCTCCGCCTCTTATAGGCCTCTTCGATTAACTTCCTTTTATTATAAACTTATTAAAATTAATTTTTATATTTGTTTATATTCGACCTTCCTAATAGTAGGCGGTCTTTTCTTGGTACCGAAGTTAATTAACATTGAGCCCGTCATTTCGGTTTTACCTGTTAACATATTATGCTATTTTAATGTCTTTGAAAGAATTTCTTTGATAGTCTAGTACTGTTTTCAAAGTTGAACTAACGTTTTGTTTTGTCTCTGCAGTTGTTGACGTTCAGAACGTTCAACTTGCACTCTATCGTTACGATAGAGAAAGAGTTTTCACGGTTTCACGTTGCAGTAAGAGTAACCGTGTCTAGCGTTTTGTTCATTCTTTCTTAACTTAATGGTTTTGATCCTAATAAAGGAACTTTTCATTTTGGAAATATTTCAGTTTTTTCCTTTAACAATAATATGTTTTAACGATATATATGATTGGGCTCTTCTCTCAGGTTCTAAGTCAAGAGAGAGAGAGAGAGAGAGAGAGATAGAGACGGAAGGAGAAAGAGGAGAATAAACGTTTCATTCAAGCTTGCCAGGCGTACGAATAACGTTGTTATCGTTTTTACTCTTCTCCCTAGTCTCTTTAGGGGAAGAAGGTAAACGTTTCTAGAGTGATCTAGTGTTTAGTCTCTTTCCAGCCACTGAATTATTTATCTTTCATTAGATTTTTCTGTTACATTGTAATTCTGTTTTCGCAATTACTAACTTTTGAGAAAGGATAGAATTGCGTGTTTCAGGTACAAACCACTTAAAGTTTCGAGTTCAGTGAAATAAGTGCAAACAGAAAATCAAAGTGATAAGTGATTAGCGCAAAGTTCAGTGTTGTGCGTGAGGGTACTTCTGTGCGCGCCAGTCGTCCTCCCAGTCCGGGACCTCTTGCAAGCTCCCAAGCCCAGGGGAGAAGCAATGTCGAAGGGCAGAAGGGTTCAGCAGGCCTTGATCGGCGCACAGAAGTATCCTCGGTGGTTGTGGGCGTGTCTTACCGAGACCGTCACTCCCACCCGCAGACGATTGAGCCCTTATTTTGCTCGTCTGCATAAGAAATTTAGGGGAGAAAACGCTGGTCTCAGGTCTCAAGACCTCTTAAACGTAAAGTCCAGACCTATGCCAGACGTACGAAGTTAGAGTTCAACAACCCGGATGCAGTCATTGGGTTAGCTCTGACTCTCCTCAGTCATCAGTTGAATGCACTCCGCCTAAGAGGAGTAAGGTTCTGCCACAACAGAGCTCGACTGTTAAGGCTTTACCTCAGCCTACTGTAGTTTCTGCCGACCCCAAGTGGACTCTACTACAGTCCATGCAAGCACTGCTTTCGGACTTGATGCGTGAGTGTCGGGCTGAGAGTGTTGCGCCTCCGCCTCCGCCTACACTCCCTCCGCCTGCGCTCGCTCCGCCTGATCGCAGTTCCACCTGCCAGGCGTACGATGTTGAGCCACGTTCTGAGTTTGCTGTTCCCAGTGGTGTTCAGCCTCCGCCTTCCTTAAGGCAACTTTTACAATGGGATCAGGAGGATTATACCTCTCTTCCTCCGCCTCCACTTGCTGCTCCACCAGTGATGCAACACTCGGTTGAGGTACAACAACCTCTCCCGTCCATGAGTCAGTCTCCTCAGCTCTCGCTGCAGCGAGCTCAACCCTCCTCAAGGCAAGCACCTCAACACCTTAGCCTTGCGCCTCAGGAGCCTCAACTTGCGAGATTTTTACTGCGTTCTGCGCAGCCACTACCTTTTCGCTCTCAGCTCACACCGCAGGAACCTCAACTCGTTCCTCAGGAACTTGCTACTGCGCATCCGCCAACCACTCAGCAAGCGCAACCCTTGAGTTCAGCCACTCATGCCAGGAGTCAGCCTCCTCCACCCATGAGCCTACCTTCTGCTGATCAGCCTTTGCAGACTGAGCCTCAGGTGTTCCCTCAACAGAGTCTTGAAGAGGAAACCACAACTATTGTTGTTCCAGCTCGTTCTGACTCTGCTGTTCAGCATACCTTACCTCCATTTTCAAACCTATGATAATGGAGGTTATTTGTATTACTTATAAAAATATATTTGTATTCCTGGCAATATATTTTTAACAATATCGCAAAATATGGCAAAAATATGAATCATGAGTTATGAATGTAAGGTATATATTATGTTGATATTAAAACCCCATGCAAGCATGCATAAAGCACTCTAGCACTGGTCATGGAATTTCTGAGAAATGTTAAACGCCATGCACACGCTCTGCTTACCTTACATGCTCTGCTCACAGCATGCTCTGCATACTACATGCTCTGCATACAGCATGCTCTGCATTCAGCATGCTCTGCATACAACATGCTCTACATACAGGATGCTCTGCATACAGCATGCTCTGCATACAACATGCTCTGCTTTCAGCATGCTCTGCATACAACATGCTCTGCATACAGCATGCTCTGCATTCAGCATGCTCTGCATACAACATGCTCTACATACAGCATGCTCTGCATACAGCATACTCTGCATACAACATGCTCTGCATACCTTACCGCATGCTTCTCAGTCACACATCTTTGGTTGTTGCCAACTCACTAGACTGTCAAGCAGTTTCATAACGTTGCCTTCTAGTCTGCTGCTTTTGCACCAGTGAACCCTCACTGAGAGAACTTAGCTTTTCTAGGATATGGTCCCTGTAGATGAGAAAGTTCTTTTCTCCCTCCTTCTGATATTCCCTTGAGGACTCTGTCATTTGGAGGGAGCCTTTAGCTGCATAGCCTCCTATGGACTTTTTTTTAAGCATAACATGCTTCCAGGGAAGGTAATGGTTCCACTTCAGTCGCTAATCCCGTCTGTTACCACACCTGCTCCCATAGACCTTGAGCTGTGTTACAAGACATGCAGTCCAAGCTTAGTCCTTGTTAGAGGATTTTTTGTTTACGGAGTCAATGTGTCACGGGGAAGACGTTCAACAACCAACAGAAGTGACTTGTTGTGACGCAGTGCGGCAACCTCAGCAACCCGATAAGGAGTTTGTCTGTACGACCCAGACAGTCTAGACAGATTCGGGTTGTCACTGTACTTCCTCGCTTGCCCATGATTGACAGTTCACAGACTGTGCAGCAGTACCATGATCTTGTGTCCGGCTCCGTCAGACGACTGGCTTTTAAGAGCTCCCACAAGTCGTCGCTGTCTGGAGATTTTCAAATGGACTATGGATCTGACCAAGGAACTGGGCCTCCTGGTCAATTTTGAGAAGTCTCAGCTCGTCCCATCCCAGACCATTGTCTCCTTGGGTATGGATCTTCAGAGTCGAGCTTTTCGGACTTTTCCGTCGGCCCCAAGGATCTTCCAAGCCCTAGAATGCATCCAGAGCATGCTGAGAAGGAACCGATGCTCAGTCAGGTAGTGGATGAGTCTAACAGGGACACTTTCATCGCTGGCCCTGTTCATCGTGTTAGGGAGACTCCACCTCCCCCCCCTTCAGTATCATCTAGCTGCTCACTGGATAAAGGACATGACGCTAGAGACGGTCTCAGTCCTGTTTCCGAAGAGAGGAGGTCTTCTCTCGCGTGGTGTAAGAACAGCTTTCTTCTCAAGGAAGTCTACCTTTGGCTGTTCAGAAACACAACCGCCGTCTCCTCTCGGACGCATCAGACACGGGCTGGGGTGCGACTTTGGACGGACAAGAATGCTCGGGAACTTGGAATCAGGAGCAAAGGACACTTCACATCAATTGCAAGGAGTTGTTGGCAGTTATTCTGGCCTTGATAAACTTCAAGTCCCTCCAGCTTAACAAAGTGGTGGAGGTGGACTCTGACAACACCACAGCCCTGGCTTATATCTTCAAGCAGGGAGGGACTCTTTCGTGGAAGTTGTTCTAGATCGCAGGGACCTACTCATCTGGTCTAAAGATCGAAGCTAACTGGTAACGAGGTTCATTCAGGGCGGTATGAATGTCATGGCAGATCACCTCAGACGGAAGGGTCAGGTCATCCCCACAGAGTGGACCCTTCTCAAGAATGTTTGCAGCAGACTTTGGGCCCTGTGGGGTCAGCCAACCATAGATCTGTTCACTACCTCGATAACCTAGAGACTCCTGTTGTATTGTTCTCCGATTCCAGACCCAGCAGCAGTTCACGTGGATGCTTTTCTGCTGGATTGGTTCCATCTCGACCTGTATGCATTCCCGCCGTTCAAGATTGTCAACAGGGTACTTCAGAAGTTCTCCTCTCACAAAGGGACACGGCTGACGTTGGTTGGCTCCGCTCTGGCCCACGAGAGAATGGTTCTTAGAGGTACTGCAATGGCTGGTCGACATTCCCAGGACTCTTCCTCTAGGAGTGAACCTTCTAAGTCTACCTCACGTAAAGAAGGTACACCAATCCTCCACGCTCTTCGTCTGACTGCCTTCAGACTTTCGAAAGACTCTCAAGAGCTAGGGGCTTTTCGAAGGAAGCAGCCAGAGCGATTGCCAAAGCAAAGAGAACATCCACTCTCAGTATCTATCAGTCTATAGGGGAAGTCTTCCGTAGCTGGTACAAGACCAATGCAGTTTCCTCAACCAGTACCACTGTAACCCAGATTGCTGACTTCCTGTTATATCTAAGGAAAGTAAGATCCCTTTCAGCTCCTACGATCAAGGGTTACAGAAGTATGTTGGCAGCGGTTTTCCGCCACAGAGGCCTGGATCTTTCCACCAACAAAGATCTACAGGACCTCCCTAGGTCTTTTGAGACCTCAAAGGAACGTCGGTTGTCCACTCCAGGCTGGAATCTAGACGTGGTCCTAAGGTTCCTTATGTCATCAAGATTTGAACCTCTCCAATCAGCCTCTTTTTAGGACCTCACATTAAAAACTCTTTTCCTCGTGTGCTTGACAACAGCTAAAGAGTAAGTGAGATCCACGCCTTCAGCAGGATCATTGTTTTCACATCTGAAACGGCTACATGTTCCTTGCAGCTCGGTTTTTGCTAAACGAGCTTCCTTCACGTCCTTGGCCTAAGTCGTTCGAGATCCCAAGCCTGTCCAACTTGGTGGGGAATGGTCTGAAGAGAGTACTTTGCCCAGTTAGAGCTCTTAGGTACTATCTAAAAAGGTCTTAACCTTTACAAGGACAATCAGAAGCCTTATAGTGTGCTATCAAGAAACCTTCTTTTCCAAGTTCTAAGAACTCAGTTTCTTACTATTCAGGCTTCTGATTAGAGAAACACATTCTCATCTGAAGGAAGAAGACCTTGCTTTGCTGAAGGTAAGGACACATGAAGTGGGAGCTGTGGCTACTTCAGTGGCCTTCAAACAGAGCCATTCTCTGCAGAGTGTTATGGATGCAACCTATTGGAGAAGCAAGTCAGTGTTCGCATCATTCTATCTCAAAGATGTCCAGTCTCTTTACGAGTACTGCTACACCCTGGGACCATTCGTAGCAACGAATGCAGTAGTAGGCGAGGGCTCAGCCACTACATTCCCATAATCCCATAACCTTTTAACCTTTCTCTTGAATACTTTTTATGGGTTGTACGGTCGGCTAAGAAGCCTTCCACATCCTTGTTGATTTGGCGGGTGGTCAATTCTTTCTTGAGAAGCGCCGAGGTTAAAGGTTGTGATGAGGTCCTTTAGTATGGGTTGCAGCCCTGTATACTTTAGCACCTTTGAGTTGATTCAGCCTCCCAAGAGGAACGCTGCGCTCAGTAAGGAAGACGATCTTATTAAAGGCAGAGTAACGGTTCAAGTCGACTTCCTTACCAGGTACTTATTATTTCATTGTTATTGTGGATAACTGATTATATGAAATACGGGATACTTAGCTATCCTTTAATCTTGTACACTGGTTTTCACCCACCCCCCTGGGTGTGAATCAGCTACATGATTATCGGGTAAGTTTAATATTGAAAAATGTTATTTTTATTAGTAAAATAAATTTTTGAATATACTTACCCGATAATCATGATTTAATCGACCCTCCCTTCCTCCCCATAGAGAACCAGTGGACCGAGGAATAATTGAGGAGGTGTCAACAAGAAGTACTTGAGTACCTGGCCACAGGTGGCGCTGGTAAGTACACCCCCTTCTAGTATTGTGATAGCTGGCGTATCCCTCCATAGAATTCTGTCGGGCAACGGAGTTGACAGCTACATGATTATCGGGTAAGTATATTCAAAAATTTATTTTACTAATAAAAATAACATTTTTATTGTTTAATAGTATTGTATGTTCAGATACAGTAACATACACTACTGTATTACACACCAAGGTTTTTAAAGTGCACGTTGAACTCACCAGCCTATAAGAGGCCTCAAAATGGCAGTGAGGGGCTAAGGGAAGATTTGGCAAAGCACAGTAAATCAATGGCTTTGGCAAATCTTCCTATATCAACTCGCTTGAGTTTTGAAGTCTGCTATGGAAACAATCATGCGAACACAACGGTGACTTGGTAAGGACGGTTAGTAGTGTTATCGGTTGGAGGCATTTGTAGTTAAAGGGTATCTCTGTTACCTAATCCCCCATGAATGGCTGAGGTCAACTTCACTGTTAGATTGCCAAAAACTTTGAAAACACAACCTTTTACATTTTACAGTATAAGGTTGCTAGTAAATTTTTATTTGAATTTATAAATTTTCATATTAGTTTGATTTTGTACTACTGTAAACATGGAGCTTTAAAACCTGAAACTAATTTCTTTCATTTAAATCCATCAATTCTGTTGTGACTACATTTGAAGTTCTGAAAGTCCAAAGACAAACAGTCTGTTATCCTTCTGAAAGAAGAGGAGCTATTATTCATCCTTTCACTTTCTGACCCTGCCAGTAGGTATGAACCATGTAGAACTGAATTTGCATTAATAGATTACTCAAATACAGTTTCAATTGTCTGTTTGTATTTTGTTGTATGTTCACTTGATTATGCACACAATAGATGATTGCTTGGTTATGTATATATATAATTTTCTAAACATTTCTTTTTATTACAGAATGTAATTCATTTTGTTGGACATCCATGGAGAACTGGACCTGCAACAAAGGTAAAGTTTTATTTTTCTCTGTTTTTTGAATAAAAGAGAAGCTTTTTACTGTTCAGTTGTAGATGGAATTTCATGTTTGTTTCACCACAAGGCCAGTAATCATAAACTTCTCAAGCCTTTGTTTGTCGGGAGATTTCTCAGGCTCACCATTGTTTTGTTTTTCAGACAGAATTTAGACAGTTAGGGTCTCTGCTTGCACTATCTAAATCTGCTGGGGTATTTTAACCAATAATCTAGGTTTTTGTGGAGCTATGTTGCTAGTAACAATTCTTCTCTAGTCAGCGTTCATGTACTTTGCAGAGAATTACTATATCAGTTGAAATCACTAATTCATTTGCCATCTTTATATTTAACCACATTTCCATTTGGGCCTTTTCACATAATTTTTTTTAGTAAGTAAAAAAGCCTTGACTTTTGCATTTAGCAGTTACAGTATTATTTAGCTGCTAGGATTATCGCTTTGGGTAAGGTACAGTAATTACTAGTCCATTTTTTATGAATCTTCCGTGATGTTCATATTGCTTCTTTAGAAGCCTGTTTTAATCAACATTTAGGTAGAATTTTGAAAATCTTAGAATTTTCCTATTTTGTTTTGCTTTGATAAATACATGTACTTAAGGACGGAATTAAACCCTCTAGCAGTATGTGGTAAGAAACCCAGGTTGCTGCATCAGGTAGTTCTGTGTTCAGTTATATCAGTCGACCTCCTGCAATCACACGTTCTCAGATTATTTACATTCTGTGCTTTAAGATGTCTTCCCTTAGTTTAGTTGGCAATTATTGCCTGGAATGTGCATGGGAATTATTTTGTAACAGATCATGATCAGCATTCCTATTGTCTATTTTGTCGGGGGAAATTCCATGATATAAGTAATCTTTGTATGCGTTTCACTCATGATACTACTTATGGAAATTATGTTTCATTGGTTGCCATTTTGCCGATCAAGTTAATGGTTCTAGGTGACTATTTTAGTTGATTTCAGTGGGAATGATGATGATATTGACACACATCCACCTTTAGGCAACACAAGTTCAGCCATCTTTCAATTGTGATGAGCTTCATAAGCTCTAGACATAACTTGGTTCCTTTGTCAAACTTCAGAAGTCCTTTGAATCCTCCCTTAATAATAGTAATTCTTGTCCTTCACACCCCATTTTCAAACTTAAACTAAGCCCCCAAGGTCAATCTAATATTAATAACATTTCATTCAATAAGGGTTCTGAAAGTATGCTGTGCTCTACACATTCAAAAGCCTCACAAACAGCCTCAAAATCTTTACATAATTTAGTGGCAGAAGACCGAGTGGGTCATATTATTCCTTTAAACTCTAAGGGGGCAATGAAGATTCTGCTAAAGTAGTATAAGTTTTTAACGGATTTTAATAACTACTAATTTAGTTAGCTTTCTGCACTGGGAAAGCACCAAATTTTGAATAACCGATGTAAGGAGCACGATATCTCTCGGTTCTGATTGGCAGGTATGTTTCGACTTACTGTTTATGGAACCAGAAAATAAACACTGCACAATGGTAAAGTTTCTTGGTTGTAAAGAGAGGCTGCCTTTTGTTGCTCATAATAACAATTCTTCACTCAAGAGGTTAACTTCTGTACTGGAATTTTTCAATGGCTGCCTTCCACTTGGTAAGGGCAGAAGAGGCTCTTCTAGGAGGACACTCCAAAATCAAACCATTGTTCTCTTGCTTGAGGGTAAATGGAGACACACTACTCTTTCTGTTTCCTTATTTCCTTTCCTCACTGGGCTATTTTCCCTGTTGGAGCCCTTAGGCTTATAGCCTCTTGTTTTTCGAACTAGGGCTGTAGCTTAGCAAGTACAGTAATAATAATAGTAATGATGATAACGGCCAAAGAAAGTAATTTTAGTTCATGGGGATCTACATAGAGAGAATGGTGTTTTTTTGTTTATGGAATAGGTAACAATATGACACGTTATGTTAGCTTACCAGCCAAGTTAGTGATCAACCTGTTTAGATTTTAACTTATTTAGCTTCCTTTGGTATTGTTAAAGGCCAGCAAGTCTTCTCCTGTAGGTGGTAAGCTTGACTTATCTGTCTGGTTGTGTACACTGGCCTAACTTCAGAAGTCAGATCTAGTGGTCATAATTATATCATGTAGTATCTGGATTCTCTTTACCTCAGGGGGAATCAACTCAAAGATAATAGCTTCTGGTTGGCCAGGGAATCGAACCCAGCCCAAGGACCTGAGGTTCCATTGACTTAGCAACTTAGCCACAAAGATATATATATATATATATATATATATATATATATATATATACAGTATATATATATACATATATATATATGTATATATATAAAATATATTTAGTATATATATATATATATATATATGTATATGTATAATATACTGTATATATATAATATACTGTATATATATAATATATATATATATATATATATATATATATATATAATATATGTATATATATTATATATATATATTTATTATATATATATATAAAAATATATATATATACATATATATATATATATATATATATTTATATATACATATATATATTTATAATATATATATGTATAATATACTGTATATATGATATATATGATATATATACTATATATGTATATATATATATATATATATATATATACTTATATATTTATAT
>NC_090726.1:182446109-182448609 GCF_036898095.1 Palaemon carinicauda
CCCAGTTAGGTGAACCAATCTCTCTTGGGGAGTGCGGAGAGCATGCCCAAACCATCTCCATCTGCCACTCACCATGATCTCATCCACATATGGCACTCGAGTAATCTCTCTTAATGTTTTATTTCTAATTATGACCTGCCATTTAACTCTAAATATTCTTCTAAGAGATTTGTTCTTAAATCTACTAAATTTGTTGGAGATTGTTTCATTACCATACCACGACTCGTGTCCATACAGTAACACAGTTCTCACAAAACTGATATTTAGTCTGATTTTTATATGTAATTTCAGGCGATTTGATTTCCATATTCTATGTAACGTAGCCATTGTCTGGGTTGCTTTTTTCAGTCTTAAACTAAACTCCAATTCTAGTGACCCTGTATTGGAGATAATAGTTCCCAAATACTTGAATGATTCTACTTCATTAATCCTTTCTCCTTCCAATAATATTTTATCTTCCATTGCTTATTCCGTTCTCATCATCTCTGTCTTTCTTCTTTTCATCTTGAGCCCAACTTTGTGTGATATTTCATGCATTCTCGTAAGCAAGCATTGCATATCCTGTAGTGTTCTGATAATAAGGACTGCATCATCAGCATACTCTAGATCCACTAATTTCCTATTGCCAGTCCAGTCCAATCCTTCTCCACTATCTCCAACTGTTCCACACATTACAAAATCCATTAGGAGGATAAACAAAATAGGTGACAACACATTCCCTTGGAGTACTCTGCTGTTCACTGGAAATTCATTTGATAAGACTCCACTAACATGCTCATAAACAGACTTAATCAAATTTACATATTTAAGAGGAATTCCATAGTAATGCATATATTTTGTGTGTGTGTATATATATATATACTGTATATATATATATATATATATATATATATATATATATATATATATATATATATATATATATACTGTACTGTATACAGTATATGTAGATATAGAGAAGGCTTAAGATAGAATCCCAAAAGGAAATATGTTTTGGTGCTTGAGAAATAGTAGAGTCCCAGAGAGGTTGGTAAGAATGGTTCAGATGATGTACAAAAGAACAAGAGAAAAAGTATTACCATCAGTTGGGGGAAACAGAAACCTTGGAAGTTGGCGCTGGATTTCACCAGAGTTCAGCATTTAAGCCCTTTTTTATTTGTGCTGATCATGGATGTGTTAAGTGAAGTGAGCAGAATTGAAGAGAAGTCTTTGGAGGGGTGTGTCTTAAGGGTAAATGTTGATAAGACTGAGGTTATGGTGGTCAGTAAGGAAGATAGGGACAGGATTGCCAAACATGGAAGCTAAGGCTTGTTTATAAAACAGGTGGAATAATTTAGGTGCTTGGTTGATTGATTGATTGATTATCAGTTATCCGATGAATGGAATGTGATGAGTAAATACCAATCTAGCTAAAAGTCAAGCTCTATAATACAGTAATTTGACGAGTTTTAATATACGGATCGGAAACGTGGGCTCTAAGAGGAAAAGAGGAAGCAAAGTTTTACAGACCTGATAGGAGAATATTGAGGTGGATTATGGGAATATCACTGCTTGAAAGATTGGAAAATGATGAAATGAATGATGGCAGGCTTAGTAAAGATTACAGATGTGATAAGTATGTCAAGACTGAGATGGTATGGATACATGTTGATGATGGATGGTGGGGAGGTTGTGAGGAAAGCTTGGGAGGAACCTGCTGGAGGATGAAAATCGAGAGGGAGGCAGAGAATTAAATGACGAGATAAGATGAATGGTGATCTGGAGAGAAGTGGTTTGGTGGAAGATGGTGCTTTTGATTAAAGGCATTGTAGGGATAACGGTGGGAATAATATATATATATATATATATATATATATATATATATATATATATATATATATATATTCAAATAAGCCATATATATTTTTGATACATTAATGTCTGGATTATCTTAACGACCTCGGGATCAGACCCCCAGGTGAAATCACACAAAGACAAGAGCTTGTGTCCAGCCGGGAATCGAACCCTGGTCGGCAAGCTTGTATAGACAGTGACTAAACCACTTGGTCACAAAAAAAATATATATGGCTTATTTGAATATGAAAAACACGTCTAAATATGCAAAATTTATCATATATATATATATATATATATATATATATATATATATATATATATATATATATATATATATATATCATCAGCCTTTTCTAGTCCACTGCAGTGCAAGACAAAGGCCTCAGGCATGTTCTTCGACACACGTCTGTTTATGTCCTTTCTATGCTAGTATATACCCTCAAATTCTCTTTACTCTTAGTTCGCCTATCCATCATTTTCTATTTCTTTCCCTGCTTCACTTCGTTTGCAATCTCTATGGAACCATTCTGTCATTCTTGTTGACAATCTATTATCTGCCATCCTCATTACACACTAACGCACGCACACACACACACACACACACACACATATATATATATATATATATATATATATATATATATACATATATATATATATATAT
>NC_090726.1:182456109-182469836 GCF_036898095.1 Palaemon carinicauda
AAATGATTAAATTTAGGAATGTCAAAGGTCAAAGTTACGGACGAGCAAAACGTCCATATCACGTAATCAGCCATTAGTTTGGACATCCTTGTCATAGTGACTTCAAACTTGGTTCATATTTGAGTGTATGGAAATCCAAGCCAATTCATACATGTCAAGGTCAAGGTTAAGGTCGAGAAATAAGCTGCCGCGGCAGAGGTTTGCGCTCTACTGAGTGCCCCTTTAGTTATACTGTGTTGTGGAGATCGTCTTCATTTTTTTTTTTTTTCTAATTTTTATTCCCTTTTATTTAGCAACATTTTGTCTGGATGTACATAGGATAATGATGACGAACAATGAATCTTGTTTAGTCAAACAATATTAGAATCATGACACGTGTCTACACTGTCTAAAGAAAAAAATATAAAATCTTTTAGTTAGTCCACGTAACATTTGAAAATTAAATCCGTACTATCTTGTTAAGAGAGGTAGGCGGTGGTGTACTTTAAGTTTCAGAAGATTTGTTAATGATAATTCTTGAATGAGTTCTTTATTGGAAAGAAGACTGATAGTGTTTCTCAAGGGGTAAAGAGAGACTTTCTCGAAAGAAAAGTTGAATGATTTCGCTGTTAACAAAAGAAAATTAAAATTTTTGGCGTCAAAACTATGGGACTAGGATGTGTGTTTGTTTTATTTATACATAGTCACACCCATATATATATGTTTATATATATATATATATATATATATATATATATATATATATATATATTATATATAATATATATATATATATATATATATATATATATATATATATATATACATATATATATATATATATATATATATATATATTACTTTATATGTTATTCATGCATATTTTCTATTATTTGAAAAATTGATGACATGGGATGTGGAAAATTTTATCAAATTTGTCTATATATATTTTTTTTTTCCTTCATTCCAGCCAAATGATTAGGGAAGATTTACAACTATAGACAAATTCAGTTTATAAATAAAAGAATATTCTGGTAATGGCATACAGTGCCATTGCTTTTACAGATATACAGTAAATTATTCATACGTATACTTATGTATATGTATGTAATTATATATATATATATATATATATATATATATATATATATATATATGTATATATATATGCATTTATATATATATGTACTGTATATATACACACACACACACACACACATATATATATATATATATGTAAATATCTGTCTATATATTTAGCTATATGTATATATATATATATATATATATGTACTGTATATAAATTATATATATATAATATATAATATATATATATATATATATATATATATATATATATATATATATATATATATATATATATATAGACCGAATACTTCCTACCTTCCAATGTACTCATCTCTATTTTCCTCCTCATTTTTTCTTATATGATTTCCCCATCTGTTTCTACCACGATTTATTAATCGTGCTGTTACTAGGGTGGAAGAAATCCTCCCACCTCTCTCCCCCCCCTTTTCTACCCCCCTCCCCCTCTCTATTTTCCCTCGTCTCCCCCCCTCCCCCCAATCATCTTCTCCAGGTGTGTGTTTGTGTGTTTGCGTATGAGTGCGTTGGCGTGTGTGGGTGTGAGGTTTTTATTGGTGGCAGGTAAACTAGATTTGGGAGAGAGAGAGAGAGAGAGAGAGAGAGAGAGATCTTGGCTCGCTTCATTCTTGACGTTTAGGGAGAAGAGAGGAAATAAAAGGAGATCAAAGAAAGAAATGGATGAAGGTATAGGTCATAGATAGAAAATATATTAAGTTTATAAAATATTCTAAGGAGAAAGAAAAGGAAAAAGTAAGTTTTATAAAAATTTTATAATTGATTAGGATATTGTTCAAACAGAAAAAAAAGGAATTACAAAAACTGAGTTATTTCTTATGATTTCATTCTCTTTGATTTTTGTTGAGGGGATGAAATCGAGCTGGTTTATTTGTTTATTATTTTTTTTTGTGGTATGGAAAATAAAGTTTTTTTTTTGTGGGTTAGATATTTTGGACAAAGACCATGATATCCCCCCTTTGGTATTGGTTTAAAATAGTGTGTTGTTATTATTATTATTATTATTATTATTATTATTATTATTATTATTATTATTATTATTATTATTGTTATTATTATTATTATTATTATTATCATCATCATTATTATTACTTGCCAGGCTACAACCTTATTTGGAAATGCAGGATGCTATAAGCCCAGGGGCTCCAACAGGGAAAATAGCCCAGTCAGGAAAGGAAACTTAAGGAAAAGTAAAATATTTCAAGAAGAGTAACATTAGATTAAATATCTCCTATATAAACTATAAAAACTTGAACAAAACAGGAGGAAGAGAAATAAGATAGAATAGTGTGCCCGAGTGTACCCTCAAGCAAGAGAACTTTAACCAAAGAGACTGGAAGACCATGGTACAGAGGCTATGGCCCTAACGAAGACTAGAGAACAATGGTTTGATTTTGGAGTGTCCTTCTCCTAGAAGAGCTGCTTACCATAGCTAAAGTCTCTTCTACCCTACCAAGAGGAAAGTGGCCACTGAACAATTACATTGTAGTAGTTAACCCCTCGGATTTAGAAGAATTGTTTGCTAATCTCAATGTTGTCAGGTGTATGAGGACAGTGGAGAATATGTAATAAATATGCCAGACTATTCAGTGTGTGTAGGCAAAGGGAAAATGAATCGTAACCAGAGAGAAGGATCCAATGTAGTACTGTCTGGCCAGTCAAAAGGCCTCATAACTCTTTTAGCGGTAGTATTTCAACGGGTGGCGGGTGCCCACTACTACTACTACTACTACTACTATAGGGTAGTGTATTACTACTACTAATACTACTACTATAGGGTAGTGTATTACTACTACTACTACTACTACTACTACAGGGTAGTGTATTATTATTAGTATCATGATGATGATGACGATGATTATTATTATTATTATTACTACTACTACTACTACTACTACTACTACTACCACCTAAGCGACAAGCCTAGTTAGTCCAGTGAGGAATTGGAATAAGGAAATAAATAAACTATATATGAGAAGTAATTGTGTAAATATAGATTTCATCTTATAGCTTCTAAGAAAATAAGTTGAATAAGAATAACATACTATTGTTGTCTTCTGTTTCTTTTTTTTTTTGGTTAAAATTTGATTTTTAAGGGGAAGTCTTTAATGTTTAATATTATTATTACTTCTACTAGCTAAACTATAACCCTAGATAGAAAAGTAGGATGCTATATGCCCAAGGAAAAATAGGAAAAAACGGAAAATATCCGAATGAGGAAAGAAAATAATGAAATAAATAAACTACGAGAAAAGTGAATAACAATTAGAATAAAACATTTCATGAACAGTAACAACATTGAAATACATTTTACATAATTGTAAAATATAAAAAGAGACTTATGTCAGCCTTTTTGACATAAAAACATTCGCTGCAGGTTTGAACTTCTGAAGTTAATTACAATGTAGGCACATAGATGTTTGAGAGAGAGAGAGAGAGAGAGAGAGAGAGAGAGAGAGAGAGAGAGAGAGAGAGAGAGAGAGAGAGAGAGAGAGTAGGTGTAGGTGTGTGTGTTAGGGCCAACCTCTAAGGCCTTTTTTCCTTCTATTTTTTTCTAGCACCAACTTGTGATCAATACCATGGCCTTAACACATCTTCCAATGGCTTTTGTTTATTATCAAATGCCATCGTAAAATCTCTCTCGTTCCCCAAAAGCGTAAAAGCAAACAAACCGATGTCACTTGATTTATTGCTTTTATTGCCCCTAATACACTTTATATGCGATCATTTTTTATATGCCTTCAGTGTGATCGTTATTGAGCCTTCGTTTTGCCATTTTCTGTCAAATTATATACATATGCAAAACAACAACTTTCGTACTTAGATGGAATGGCTCCAGTTGCCATTTTATACACGCACACACAAATATATATATATATATATATATATATATATATATATATATATATATATATATATATCACTTTCTGAGTGAGAATACCTCAATGTAGTGAAAGGGTTTGTGCACTACCATGATTAGCAAAGCTGTACTAGTTATGGTCACCCATACTAGGTTGGGTTGCTGAGTGATGAGATGAAAATCTCCCACCATCACTAATTCTCAGTGGCTCGTGGTGATGAAAAACGGGCCAAATCCCCGACAAGAATTGATATGTCTGAGGCCTTTATCCTGCAGTGGGCTAGAAACGAATGTCTTTGTTATTGTTGTTGTTGTTGTTATGTGCATATGTGTGCATATAATTTATATAGAATGTACAAGAGTCTTGATGTGATCATTAGCATCCTTACCTATTAAAGGTTTTAAAGGGTGTAAAGGTCGCTAATGAAGGGCATAGGCAAAGGACAGTGACATTTCCCTCTCAAACAGGACAGTGCCTCAGAGACTGACCCTATATACATATAATCAGCGCCCAAGCCCACTCTCCCCCCAAGCTAGGACCAAGGAGGGCCAGGCAATGGCTGCTGATGACTCAGCATATAGATCTAGAGGCTCCCCCAAAACCACTCATCCTTAGCTCACAAGGATGGTGAGGTTGTGGCGACCAAAGAAACTAACGAGCTTGTGCGGGACTCGAACCCCAGTCTGGCGTTTACCAGTCAGGGACGTTACCTCATCGGCCAGCACAACTCTATTAAGGACAGATGATTGGCACACGGTGGTAAGGCTCCCTTCTACATCTGCTGATTTAAACGTTGATTAGGTATCTGATTGTTATATGATTGTCGTGGTAAAAAAATTGCATATAAATGCAAGTGCTTGCAACTGGGATGGTCATGGGTAGCTAATGGAGAAGGGTAAAGGTGCATACACACTGCGCTGATTGCACAGCAACAGATTGCATGATATAACCAAACGATGTTTTTTTATTTATGTGATGCGTGTTACGTCAGAAAGATTTGATTTTTTGTGGAGTGAGCACGTTCTTTCTTTATTATCCTCCAATTTTGTGTTGTAAAAATTGAAATTGAATGAAATTATGTTAAATGAACTCGGTGAAGAAGAGGAGCAGTTAGTAGCAATAGCTATAGTGCTTGCTACTTCTGGGAAAATGATATCGAAACACTATAGAATAATTTCAAAGCATAGAATAATAGAGAAACACTATAGAATAATTTCAAAACATAGAATGATATCGAAACACTATAGAATAACTTCGAAACACTGTTGAATAATATCAAAACACTATACAATAATATGCGCCTACACCTATCTGACGCAGTTTTCCTTCTGACGAATATCTGGGAGTTTTGAATTTGATCTGATGCGTGTTGATGCATGATATGTCGCGTAACACGCCAGCTGACGTGTTACGCGACATATCAGACCAGTTTGAACCGCATTATGAGAACGCCTGTGCCAGATTTTTTGCTAACACGTGTTAACACGTCATATGGCGTGTTAACACGAAACATCAGCGCAGTGTGTATGCACCTCAAGAGTGCATGATTTTAAATAAGAAACTACTGTCCAGGAGAGACAGAGATGTGTGAACGTAAATGAAGTAACAGTTTGTGCGGGGTGTAGGGGCTGTGTATTGCGAACAAACTGCTGGTGAGTTTTTAATTTTATGAAGTGGAAGTTCTCTGCACAAAGGAGTTCATACTTGGTTCAGCTTATTTGATGGAAGAACAAGGCAGGGACTGTCAGTCTTGCTTTCATTTTATTCATCAAGGAGACAAATTCATTTAAGATTAAAACAAAGTTCTCTCTACCCTTGTTAAAGAATAATGTTTTTTTTTTTGTGTGTGGGGGGGGGGGGGGCATTTAAAATGGTACAAATTTGTACAATAATTCATTTTTAGTAGCAAGCTATTCGGGTTATGATACCCGTCAGGTTATAGCTAAACCCCGAAGGTTTTAGGTTTTTTAAAGGCCGCTCATGAATGGCAGTGGTAAGGGACAGTGATAATGCCTTAGAGACACCATATATACTTATGATCAGCGCCCAAGACACCTCTCCACCCAAATTAAGACCAAGGAGGGCCAGGCAATAGTTGCTGATGACTCGGCAGGTAGACCTATAGGCTCCCCTAAACCCCCATCCTTAGCTCACAAGAATGGTGAGGTTACAGACACCACAAGATACTATCGACCTTGAGCGGAATTCGATCGTCAGGGTGGTGGAATTTCCCAAATACGATCCAAAGGTTCCCATGACCTATGGGATAGTTTCATCTCGTTAGTCATTTTAATTACTGAAGATCAATAGTCTGTCTTTTCCAACGACACGTAATTCTATAAGCTGTCAGCGTAAAGCTTGGCTAAAGAAAAAAAAAATGTTACCTTACTGATCGGTAAGATATTTACATCAAAATTCTTACTTTTATTATAAGACTAGTGTACCCGACCTATCCATAATGTCGTTAAAATATATAGATAGATAGGGGCGCGCTCACACACACACATACAACCTTTTCCACCCTTCGCCCTTTCCTTGCTACACCCCGCTGGTTCAATTTGTGGAAGAGTGTACCTCTCTAGATAATTCCCTTTCACCAAAGCGTGAAAATAGAATATATATATATATATATATATATATAATATATATATATATATATATATGGAGAAGTATTGAATTAAAAGCCCAAGACGCCCTTTGCGTCAATAGGCGTAGGAGGAGATGATGATGATGATGATGAATATATATGCGAGTATGTATATATATATATATATATACATTTATATATATAGATATACGTTTATATATATACATATATATATGTATATATATATATATATGTATATGATATATATATATGTATATGATATATATATATATATATCCTATATATATATACATATATATATATATATATATATAGTGTCAGGCACTTGCTCTTTATTATATAAGGGAGATTATATACCAAAACGCATCACAAGGTATTTGTATAAGTAATGTAATTTCAAATAACAGACTAAAAGCTGCTTTAGTTAAGAAGTCTGACCGCTAATATATCTCCCAATGGTTATGGAGACCAGATAAGATTAACCCCACCTTTCTTGATCCCATTTTAAGATATATAGGCGCACCTTATCTTTGGGGCGTAGCCGAAAGTGGATCACATATTCCCTAATTGATAGCGATTTCTCACTACTAAACATATTGTTTAAAACGGGGTAAAGATTTTCAAAATTTGTCCCTAAAAGTAACTAGAATTTCCCTATTTAGGGACACGAAATCTCCCTAAAAGCAAGATCATTGGGTGACGCCTTTCTGGTTAGAGTAATGCCGAAACTTTCCTGTATTATTTTTGTTTCATTTCAGTGGTCAGTTTTGTTGTTGTTACACACACACACACACACACACACATGAGTTATGAGAATGAAAAGTGATTATTTATGGAAAGCCTCTGACATCACATCTCAAGTATGCAGGTAAATGGTACGATAGATTTTTATGTTTATACGCTATTACCGGAAGATCGTTTTGTTCGTTCCAGTTTATACTAGTCTGACCTTGTACATGAAGATACGCGTTTTATATATACATACATATATATATATATATGTATATATATATATATATATACATATATATATATATATATATATATCCGTTATATAATAAAGAGCAAATATTAGGCTATATATATATATGTGTGTGTGTGTGTTTATACATATTTATGTGTATATATATATGTGTGTGTATACATATATATGTGTGCATGTATATATATATATATATATATGTATGTATACATATATATATATATATATATACATATATATATATGTATACATATATACATATATATGTATACATATATATGTGTATATATATATACACACACACATATATATATATATATATATATATGTATGTATATATCATTCTGGCCATGCTCAGCTTTCCGCGTCTGTCTGGTAGGGATGAGCGGGAATAGTCATACCCTGGAGAGAGACGGGTGCCTGCGCGTGTATGTTTATATATGAAACACTCTATTATATTACTAACATTTGCTAGAGTTTTCTCACATCTTACATCTTTTAATTTGTATTATTAGTCACCCCCCCCTTCTCTCTCTCTCTCTCTCTCTCTCTCTCTCTCATCTATGATCAGAAAGGTATTCGCTATTTGGCAACCTTCTCCGCCCCCAGATCACCTTAATGGTTGTTTGATAAGTTGATATCACTCTGGCGTGAAGTTCGAGATTGTACGTTCGTGTGTATAGCACTTGACACTGAAGGTACGGTACTTTTTTTTATTGCGCTCTCTCTCTCTCTCTCTCTCTCTCTCTCTATATATAATATATATATATATATAAAATGTATAAGTATTTATATATATATATATATATATATGTATATATTATATATACATTATATATATATAATATATATATATATATATATATGTATATATAATATATATATACAGTATATATATATATGTATATATATATATAATATATATATCCTTTTTATTATATTATTATAGTCAATTGCATTAGAAGAAGCAATGATATTGGTATATGAGAATATTTTAGTTTTTGATACTCTTGTTTGAATTTGGCATAACAAAATCCTTTTTATCTTTAATTTGTTACGTGAATAATCCTTACCTTTTATTATCCAAAAGCTGCCGTGTTATAAATGCGATAAAATCTCACGCAGACACAAAGTGAAGATATACTGTAGCACAGTGCGACAAGGGAGTCTGAATATTTCAAGTCAATCAATACCTTAAATATTTCTGTTTCATAAATTCTTAAAATAAAATCTACAAATAAATTCTTTGTGGATATGGCAACGTTAAAAGGTAAGCTTTTAGCGTAAGAAATGTAAAATGTAGATTACATTTTCCTGGGTGAATTTGACAGAGTCATGACAATTAATTCATATATTCTTTGAAAAAAAAAACAAAAACTGCAAATATATTTTTTGTGTATTTAGTAACGTTAAAGGTTGGGCTTTTAGCTTAAGAAATGTAAAATGTAGATCATATTTTCTTGAAGATTTTAACAGATTCATGAGAATTAATTCCTTTATTAATAAACTGTGTCCTGTGAGACTTTGCGTGCTATTTTTATCATTTCATGTGTTGTGTTTTGAAACTGTTTGAGGAAGTTCTCTCTCTTTAACTCTCGTTTGATTGTTTTATTTTTTTTATTTTACTGAAGCTTGCAGTGTTTTAATAAAGAATTTTCCCTACATGATAAAGAGCAAGTGTCTGGATATATATATATATATATATATACATATATATATATATATATATATATATATCTTTCCGGTCACGACATTGCCAAACGTATAAGTACTCGGTTGCTCCACGCCCCTCTGGTAGGGGGGAGTGGGAGCAGTCATATCCTGGTAAGATGGGGTTAGCCCGAAAGGGAAAGGGGAAGGGGTGGGAAGATTTGAATCTGTGTGTGCGGTGTGTGTATGTCTAAATATGTAGTCGTCCTTATTGACGGGTCGCCTACTATAGTTCTGTATAAAGGATAAATTCTTGTCTACAGATTTCATTTGGTTAAACAGGTGATTAATCACATTTTGGTCGAAGCTTGTCTAAAACTGGTTAAATTGATTTGGGGTTCATTCGGTTTCATCCTGGGATTTTTTTTAATGAGTTGGGTACTAAGTTAACGTAGAAACCGACATTTGAAATGAAGTATGTTTATCTGCACCCCTTCATTATTTTAAGCCTATTGAGCCTTTATTTTGTTCAATTGTTTATATAGCGTTTTGATTTGATTGTTGTTGTTACTGTTTCAAAGATAGATATATTCTTTGCTATCATCATCATCTCCTCCTGCGCCTATTGACGGGAAGGGCCTTAGTTAAATTTCCCCAGTCGTCTCTATCATGAGCATTTAATTCAATACTTCTCTATTCATCATCTCCTACTTCACGCTTCATAGTCGTCAGCCATGTAGGCCTGGGTCTTCCAACTCTTCTAGTGCCTTGTGGAGCCCAATTGAAAGCTTGGTGAACTAAGCTCTCATTGGGAGTACGAAGAGCATGCCCAATCCATCTCCATCTATTAATATTGATCAATACTAGAACTGGTAAGTAATGCTGATAATACGTATTTAATAATACTCCTGTTCTCGATTATTTCTAAATAGAAAGTGAATT
The DNA here is from genome assembly GCF_036898095.1 of Palaemon carinicauda. Lineage (NCBI taxonomy): Eukaryota > Metazoa > Arthropoda > Malacostraca > Decapoda > Palaemonidae > Palaemon > Palaemon carinicauda. Next base: position 182,466,254 of record NC_090726.1, read on the forward strand.
GACATTTATAGGTTTAAGAGTCGCTCATGAATGGCAGAGACAAGGGACTGTGACCTTGACTTAACAAGCAGGATAGTGCCTGCCCAAGAGACTAACCATATTTACATATGATCAGCGCACAAGCCCCCTATCCTCCCAAGTTAGGACCAGGGAGGGCCAAGCAATGGCTGCTGATGATGAGAGGTAGATCTATAGGCTCCCCCCCCCATCCTTAACTCACAGGGATGGTGAAGTTCCAGACACTGGAGGAACTAACAAGTTTGGGCGGGACTCGAACCCCAGTCTGGCGATTACCAGGCAGAGACGTCACCAATAGGCCACAACCGTCCTTGGGCTTTTCAATTTTATTTGGAGACTTACAACCAAACCGTCAAGTCAAAGAGCATAATAGAAAGTTGGTGCTCTATGGAAAGCAAAATGCTCTTCTCTTTAAAATGAGAAAAGCAGGGAAACCAGGACTCAGGATAATAGCCCTCACTGAGAAAACCTGTTGATTTTGGATATATGTCTGCTTGTAGTACGCCTGAAACGGTGATACACAACTCCAAAGATCTTAGAATTTTTTTTTTTTTCCCTCCATAACGTTGTACTTTGAAATATTCCCAATTAGTCTATGTACCAATAAGGCCTGAAAGCTTATTGGAATAATGACAAATACTACTGCTCTAAAAATTATATTAAATGAAAAATACTGTACTACTACTCTTGAGAATGATATTAAAAGATTTACTTTTAATATCAGTGTAGAGGAACGCATATTTGTTTTAAAATGTTCTCTATATGGTGGCTTTAGTCATTTAAAAATTATTCTTTAGTTTTCAGGTATATTGACTAGATTTTTATCCTATACCTTGTAGAATTTATTTCACATGTTATTCGTGAGCGGCCTTTAAACCTTAAACCTTAAACTTCAACAAAGTGATAATCAGGTAACATAAACTTTTCTAAGATTATGTATCGAATTTCTCCACTCTTGTACTTATTTTAGATAAAATTCGTGTATATCTCGATAATTACAATACTAATTATTTTATAGAGGAAGACGGGATCATAAGTTTCTCTCTCTCTCTCTCTCTCTCTCTCTCTCTCTCTCTCTCTCAAAATATTTTGGGTGATACAGTTCGATACTTGTGGCTCAAATGATTGATATTAACTCAATCATTTATTATGACAGATGCTTATGTAGTTTGCTAGCATTGTTAATTTTTATCCCTCCAGACCATTTATGTATACTTCACGTGTATTATGTATTATATATATATATATATATATTATATATACATACATACATACATACATGCATACAGACTGTAGAGATTTAAATGCCGCTCATGAATGGCAGAGGGACAGTGGCAATGCCCTAGCTAGCAGGACAATGCCCTAGAGACTGACCATATGATCAGCGTCCAATCCCCCTCTCCACCCAAGCTAGGACCAGGGAGGGCCAGGCACTGGCTGCTGATGTCTTGGCAAGTAGACCTATAGGCTTCCCCTAAAACCCAACCCGTAGCTCTCAAGGATGGTGTGGTTGGAGACACTACGAGAAACTATCGAACTTGAGCGGGACTCGAACTCTAGTTCGGCAGATCACCAGACATGGACTTTTCCGTTAGGCCACCACAACCCTTAAATATATATATATATATATATATATACATACACAGTATATATATACATATATATCATATATGTATATATATACATATATATCATTATATGTGTATACATATATATATATATATATATATGTATATGTATATATATACAATATATATATAAATATATATATCATATATGTATATATATATATATATATGTATATATACATATATATCATTATGTATATATATACAATATATATACATATATATATCATATGTATATATACATATATATCATTATGTATATATACATATATATCATTATGTATATATATATATATATATATATCATATATATACATATATATATATTATATATCATATATATTTACATATATATATCATATATATATACATATATATATATATATATATATATAATTATATATATCATATTATATATATGTATATATATAATTATATATATATATATATATATATATATAATTACTTATATGAGATCATCAAGAAGTTAACATAATAGCTATATATTCTATATAAAGACGGTGCATCTTTGTTTTTTGTTTCTTTGGGAATGTGATGATGCCACTAAGACGGAAGAGCGAACTCCTTGTTAGTTCTTTTCATTTTGGGGATCGATGCCTATTTTACGATTATTATGTGTCGGCTTGCATGATTCTTACCTATATTCATATTCCCTTACAAACAAAGCTATATATACGCATACACCCCCCCACATACACATATACAGTATATATATATATATATATATATATGTGTGTGTGTGTGTGTTTGTTTGTTTGTGTTTGTGTGTACATACATAAAATACACAAAGAAAATAGACATTTCAATGACGGTTGGAAACAGCAGAATAACTGATATACCACCATGTTGAATTTTTGTCAAAGAAACATATCCGAAAAAAAAAAACAATGGAGACGGTTCATCTCCATTCGAGTTTGACGAGGCATCTGGTTCGTACTGGCTTGGCCCCTCGTTCACTATCATCCCTCCCCTCCCCCCCCCCCTCTTCTATCCGTGCCCTCCCGTCTAACGACCCTATTGGCAAGGGTACAACAATGGGAGCTCATGTTGACATGCCAAGTTCTGATTGAGGTGGACGATATCGCCGTATTTCTCTCGTTTCTTTCGCAACGTTTTGGAATATTTAGCATCTGTCAGGTTGCTTCACTTTCATTCGTGTATATAAAAAATGTCACGTTTATTTTTTCATTAATAGTAGTGTATTTATCATGATAAGTTAAATTCTAGTTTTTATTTTTTGGCAATGGAATTTTCTACCTGATAGTACGGTCTCTCTAAAGCATGGATCAAATTTTTTTTATTACTCAGATTATGTTATTTGTTTAGGAAAATAACTCCTCTCTCTCTCTCTCTCTCTCTCTCTCTCTCTGTCTCTCTCTATATATATATATATATATTTATGTATGTATATTATATATATATAGTATATATATAGTACAGTGTATTTATCATGATAAGTTAAATTAGGGTTGTTTTGTGACCCATTACTTTCAACCTGATAGTATTGAAGTGCCTTTTTAAAGCATGGATCAAGTTTTTTAATGCTCGGATTATGTTATTTGCTTAAGGAAAATGTTATCTCTCTCTCTCTCTCTCTCTCTCTCTCTCTCTCTCTCTTTGTAGCATAGGCTCCTGTTAGCTCTTGGTCAATTAAGCGAGCAAGTCCAGGTCGCAACCAGACAAAAAAAAAAGGATTGCTGTGGGCTCGTATACCTCTATTGACCTAAGTGGTACATGGTCGTCAGTCGAATGTTTCAAGAATGTCTGTGGAGAGAGAGAGAGAGAGAGAGAGAGAGAGAGAGAGAGATCAAAATACACCAGTGGTGTGTTACTGATATGTATAACATCATATTGGTATCTAAATGGCCAAGGAGAGGAAGTCTTCACACCACGGCGTTAAAATTATTCAGAGGAAA
>NC_090726.1:182470336-182477836 GCF_036898095.1 Palaemon carinicauda
GAGAGAGGAGGGGATTTTTAAACTAGAATCTAGCTCATTTTCATAGAGAATGAAGCCATAGTAAAATTCAGGGCCATAAATCTAGTGAGTGTTGTTGCATTGCAGTAAAGGCTCCGTATATTCCGTGTACCCGAAGAGGAAAATTATCTTTATGTAAAAAAAAGATGATTTGATTATACTTACTGTATTGATTATTGATATTTCAAAGTTATAATTTTTGTATCAATACTCTACAAAAGCCTTTATTTATTTTTTTATTTTTAAAAGGAACAGTGCAAGAAATACTATCTAAAGTTGACGTTTTACGGATTATTTTTCTATTTATAGTATTTTTTTTTTTTGCAATTTGTACAAATAACTTAATTTGGTATTTATGATTTTTTTTTTGCAATTTGTACAGATAACTTAATTTTCTATTATAGTTTTTTTGCAATTTGTACAGATAACTTAATTTTCTATTTATAGTTTTTTTTGCATTTTGTACAGATAACTTAATTTGGTATTTATAGTTTTTTTGCAATTTGTACAGATAACTTAATTTTCTGTTTATAGTTTTTTTGCAATTTGTACAGTTAACTTAATTTGGTATTTATAGTTTTTTTTGCAATTTGTACAGATAACTTAATTTTCTATTTATAGGTGTTTTTTTTTTTGTTTTTGCAATTTGTACAGATAACTTAATTTGGTATTTATAATTTTTTTTAAATTTGTACAGATAACTTGATTTTCTATTTATAGTTTTTTTGCAATTTGTACAGATAACTTAATATGGTATTTATAGTTTTTTTTGCAATTTGTACAGATAACTTAATTTTCTATTTATAGGTTTTTTTTTGTTTTTGCAATTTGTACAGATAACTTAATTTGTTATTTATAATTTTTTTTTAAAATTTGTACAGATAACTTGATTTTCTATTTATAGTTTTTTTTGCAATTTGTACAGATAACTTAATTTGGTATTTATAGTTTTTTTGCAATTTGTACAGATAACTTAATTTGGTATTTATATTTTTTTTTTGCAATTTGTACAGATAACTTAATTTTCTATTCATATCTTTTTTTTTGCAATTTGTACAGATAACCTGATTTTTTATTTATAGAGTATTTGCAATTTGTACAAATAACTTAATTTGTTACTTATAGAGTTTTTTTTTTTTTGCAATTTATACATATAGCTTACTTTCTTATTTATTTATTTATTTTTTCTTGTTTGCAATTTGTGCAGATACCTTAGGTTTTTGATTATAGAGGTATTTACGATCCTATGAATTTTATAGTGAAGCGTTGTCGTTAGGTGGAAAATCTTCTTGATCTTGAAAATAATAATTGTCATAATTTGACAAAATGAAGATATTGTCAAGGATAAGCATTAGAGATAATGGGGATAATTGGGGATAATGGCAAGAAGACTTTTCATGACTGACTCAAGGTCATTCAAAATCAGGGTCACAGAGAAAGATTAATGAAAATTCGTCTCTTCAGGAATTTTTTTCACATCATGAATATAGATCTGTGTCATAATCTTGATCGAAGGTCATTCTGACTAGGTCAATGTCATTGGGTAGAGAAAAGGGAAATAATCATTTAGGGTTCTGGTGGCCTATTGGAAACGTCCATGCCTGCTGATCAGCTAGACTGGGGTTCGAGTAACGCTCAAACTCGATAGTTTCTTGTAGTGTCTGCAACCTCACCCTCTTAAGGGTTTGGGTGAACCTATAGGTCTTCCTGCTGAGTCATCATCAGCCAATGCCGGGCCCTTCCTGTTCCTAGCTTGAGTGGAGAGTGTGCTTGGGCGCTGATCAAATGTATATATGGTCAGTCTCTAGGCCATTGTTGTACTAGCTAGGGTGTTATCATTGTCCCTTGCCTCTGTTATTCATGAGTGGCCTTTAAATCTTTAAACTTGATTTCCTTGGAATAGGTCAGTGTCACTGGAAAAGATAGACGGAATGTCAATGTAGTTATGAATGGGAAGATTTGTAAAAGACATAGGTCACATAGTGTTGATTAAGCCTAGAGGCTGCATCTGGTCCTGGATGGACTCCTCGGTCTTAGTGCCGGGCAATGTGGCCCAAATCCCATGCAGTCATTTATATTAGAAAGTGTGCAATAAGCTCAAAGTAGTTTGCCAAGTTCAAGGACACTACAAAAATAAATAATACAGGAATTCTTAAATCTTGAATGTCTGAAATAAGCTTTCAGAGTTATATAATCATACTAAAAATTCATTATGATTGAATTAATTCAAATATTTTTGATATCATTGGCTAAGATAACGTCTTTGAGTTGCAGTCAGTGATTATGCTATTTATCTTACAATTTAATTCATGTACATGATTGAATTAGGCTGAATATGAAATAATGGAGGATATTATTTGTGTATTTAGGCAGTTTTATTAAATTTCTCCATGAATTAAAGAAATGACCTACAGCTTAATTTTGATGCGCCATTTGTATCCCATCAGAAAGATTGTTCATGATTTTTGGACTCTAGTGTGTGGTCAGATTAAATTTTATTTATTTATTTATTTTTTTTTTGGGGGGGGGGGGGGCACAAGCTCAACTTAAACATTGTGGATAAGTCTTCACAAAAACATGATAGAAATCTTTGTCATTTGAAACAAAAAATATCTCTTTTTAGATTTTCCACCAGGAAAATTTATTGGTATATCACTCTTAAATTAAGACTAAGAAGTTCATGAAATATATTGATGTAGGACATTTGTGGTAGACTAGTGGAAACGTCTGTGCCAGACTGGGGTTCGAGACCACGTAATCCCGATTGCTTCTTTGGTGTCTGCAACCTCACCAGTTATCAGCAGCCATCGCCTGGCCCTTCCTGGTCCTAGCATCGGTGGAGAGGGGCTTGGGCGCTGATTTATATATATATATATATATATATATATATAGTATCAGTCTCTAGGGCATTGACAGTGTCCCTTCCTTCTGGTAGTCATGAGTTGCCTTTGAACCTTTAAACAGCAAACATCTTCCTATCCCCGCAGGATAGCCAAGCTAAAATCTTGCGAGTCCTAAATATTATGAAATATATTGTGATAAAGTTACCAGGATATCCGTTTAAGACATCTAGCCCAAAAAGGTATAATGTATTTCATTTAAACCATAATTATGATTTAATCTGACGCCTTGTGTAGGATGAACATGCAAGAAGGCAGAATCGTTTATGACTAATTGACATTTATACGATCGTACAAAGATCACGAGAGAAATATGCCCTTAATACGGGTGCGTTTGCTATATTTTCGGACTTGATGAGGAGTTAAGAGGTCTTTGAGATCTTTCATCCGCTTTTGCAGCCTTGAAAGTGGCCTTGATTTTGCTCTTGATATTGTGAGCTTTGACACTAAACCAGCTGAGTTTAAAATACAAAATACAGGCTTTTGATTTGATCATAGTTTTCCTTTTATGAAAAAGGTTTTATATATATATATATATATATATATATAAAAGAATGTATAATATATATATATATATATATAAAATGTATATAATATATTATATATATATATATATATATGTGTGTGTGTATTATATATTTTATTTTGATTGATAAGAATCTACGTGTTTATCTTCTTGTTTTTGAGACCAAGTGCTCGAAGCATATACTTGTCCCGTTTTACTATATGAATCAATCCTCTCTCTCTCTCTCTCTCTCTCTCTCTCTCTCTCTATCTCTCTCTCTCTCTCTCTCTCTCTCTCTCTCTCTCTGATTTTTGAAGGTTCAACTAAATTCATCTTGATAACATTTCTCCCACTCGGATGTTTACAAACATCCGAGATTTTGGCATCATTTTATGAACGCCCCCTACACACTTCCACCTCTTATACCTCCATTTGGCTCTTTGATACCCGACCCAACTCTCCATCTCCTCCTCCTCCCCCTCCCCCTCCCCCTCCTCCTCCTCCTCCTCCTCCTCTTCCTCCATCTCCTCCTCCTCCTCCTCTTCTCCATCTCCTCCTCCTCCTCTTCCTCCATCTCCTCCTCCTCCTCTTCCTCCTCTTCCTCCATCTCCTCCTCCTCCTCTTCCTCCTCTTCCTCCATCTCCTCTTCCTCCACCTCCTCTTCCTCCATCTCCTCCTCCTCCTCCTCCTCCTGTTTCTGGGGTTTCTATCTCTTAAACGGTCAATATCCTTCGTATGGTGCACTAATTTTACGCGATCGGTATACTAGCTCTGTTTACATTTCTTGTCTTTATCAAGTAATTTCTCTCTCTCTCTCTCTCTCTCTCTCTCTCTCTCTCGCCATTGGTCATACATATGTTAGTTTGTGTTTATATTGGGTTTTGATACCCATAAAGATATGCCTACGTATAGACCCACACTGTATTTAATGTAATATATATTTTGAAATGTTATTTTCATCCTGCTTTCTATGATTAGCCTTTCAGACGATTGAATTGTAAGGGTAAGGTAAATATTCATATATATATATATATATATATGTGTATATATATATATATATATATGTATATATATATGTGTGTGTATATATTTATATATATATATATATATATATGTATACACACACACACACACACATATATATATATATATATATAAATATATACACACATATATATATATATATATAACTGAGAAGTGGAGTAGTTAGGAAACGTAATATTTCTTTTATTTCTAATTATTTTTTTTGAATTTATATGAGTTATTTCACCTCCTTGGTTTTTCGAGGTGCTACTATAGGTATCTTGCCAATTAATTGATTGTTAGAAAGTACTTCTCTATTTTAATAAACTATGTCAAACGGCAACTTCCAGCAGCTATTTATTAAACTTCGCCTATTCTAGGGACCCCTGTCCCTAATTTTACCATAATGCCTCTTGCACCAGTCCCCCAAGGTCTGTAAAGCTTGCTTTTTTTTTTGTAGAGGAAACTTATTTTTATCTTTATTTCTGTTATTTAGTATCATGCTTTCTGAGTTTTGCATGATCAGGGGATTTCAAATGAAATTTTCAAACAGCCAGAATGTTATACTGTTGATTTTTGACAGTTTGATTTATGGTGAAAGGGACCTATCATTGTATGGTTGAGTGAAGTTTGATAGTTTGCTCCACAAGTAATGTGGATATGAAAGCTATATAGTATAGGGCAGTTTTAGGTGATCACAAAATGTCGTCTGCCAGGTATTATTATTATTATTATTATTATTATTATTATTATTATTATTATTATCATTAGCCAAGCTACAACCCTAGTTGGAAAAGCAAGATGCTATAAGCCCAAGGGCTCCAACAGGAAAAAATAGCCCAGTGAGGAAAGGAAATAAGGAAATAAATAAATGATGAGAATAAATTAACAATATATCATTCTAAAAAAAGGTAACAGCATCAAAACAGATAATTGTTTTGGGTGGATTTGGAAAGACAATATTATAATATATTGAAATAACTTTATAGGTATCGAATTCAGTATTCATTTTGTGGATGACGTAAGAGAGAATGTATATATATCGACTATTTATTTCCGAAATTGAATGTATTGCGTATGTTCAACGAGAAGTTTATTCGCTTATGTTAAACTGTCACTTTATTTTCTGCGAGCATATCAGACAGATTATTTGAATGTATTTTAAATTTCCAAATTAGTGTATATTATTTTGTCAATGTTAAATATCATGGTGAGTGGCAGATGGAGATGGTTTGGGCATGCTCTTCGCACTCCCCAGGAGAGATTCGTTCACCAAACTTTCAATTGAGCTCCACAAGGCACTAGAAGAGTTGGAAGACCCAGGCCTACATGACTAAGGACTATGAAGCGTGAAGTGGGAGATGATGAATGGAGAGGGTATTGATTTTAAAGGTGAAGATGGAGACGACTGGCGAAATCTAATCGAGGCCCTTTGCGTCAATAGGCGTAGGAGGAGATGATGATGATGATGATGAAATATCAAGGATCATCTATTATATAAAAAGTGACGATCTACATTCTTCGTGAGACAAAAGTTAAAATAACCTAACCTAACCTAACCTTACCTAACTAAGCATTTGTATTTAGAAAATCTTTGACAATCAAATTACATCACATAGAAAATACTTCAATTATTAGTCTTTTACAGAGTATGTTTTAGAATGACGGGGTACTTCATGAAATAAAACTAGAAACCCATAGGAATTCGAGGGTTCTTTTTGCTTAGTTAAGATACTTCATGTACTATATTTTAGATAAGGGAACATCTTTAGTTAGTAAAGTTGTACATAAAAGTACACCTAAGGATACATTGAGTATCTTTTGAAATAATATTTAGATTACCAAAGTGTTAATTGAGGGAGTAAATGATTGTTGATAATGTTATTTCTAGGTTTACTAAAATGTATATATGTTGAACAGGCTGACATAATTCTTTTTTATAGTTTATATATGATATATCTATTTTATGTTGTTATTGTTTTTGAAATATTTTATTTCAATCGTTCTTTGCCTCATATCGTTTATTTATTTCCTTATTTCCTTTCCACACTGGACTATTTTTCCATGTTGGAGCCCTTGGGCTTATAGTATCTTGCTTTTCCAACTAGGGTTGTAGCTTAGCTAGTAATAATAATAATAATAATAATAATAATATTCTTGAACTTTTCAAGTATTATATCTATAGATTTTCTTTTATCAAACGGCCATTTACTTTGATGCATTGTGAACCCTAAATTGGTTAATCAATATCATGTGTCAAATTTCCCATAATTAAATTTCTTATTGTAATGATTACATACAGTAAAAGGGACACAGGTATACCTGGTTTTGTATCGTGTGACTGAATGTCTGAAATCTGAAGCTCAGTGTGGCTGTGGATAATTTTGATAAACTTATGCGTTACGAAAAAAGGAAATTTGGAACAAGCTTTTTTCATAAATTGTTATAACCAACTCTCTCTCTCTCTCTCTCTCTCTCTCTCTCTCTCTCTCTCTCCGAACTTTCGTAGTAAATCTGTCAATATAAACCTTTCCAAGATTGATGTGATCAGGTGATAGTGGGGTCTCTCATTATTTGTCTTCAGTCCAACCGCAAGAGTATTTACCTTCACCCACGAGAGAGAGAGAGAGAGAGAGAGAGAGAGAGAGAGAGAATAGTTAAAAATCTGAACATGAAGAATGACTGCCAGGCAGGTGTGTGTGTGTGTGTGTGTATGGTTCCCCATTTGTGTACAATTCTCGCGAAGTTCATGGAAGCGCCAGACCTTTGATCACCCGACCGAGAAAAGATTCTCGTTTCTAAAATGTTCATTAAAAGGCATATTAAATTTAGAGATGAGAGAGAGAGAGAGAGAGAGAGAGAGAGAGAGAGAGAGGGAGAGAGATTGAAGTTTATGTTGAAAGTGAAAATTAGTCGTCAAAACCAATCCTTGGAATCCAAGTTTACACGAGCGCACCCACACAGCTATTCAACTCCACTTGATAGGTCTCTCTCTCTCTCTCTCTCTCTCTCTCTCTCTCTCTAGTTAATATGGGTTTTAATAAATATTTTAGA
>NC_090726.1:182482836-182507836 GCF_036898095.1 Palaemon carinicauda
TATAATGAAATCTTGCAACTCTCTCTCTCTCTCTCTCTCTCTCTCTCTCTCTCATATGAAAGAATTATGTTATATAGAAATTATCTATATAATGAAATCTTGCAACTCTCTCTCTCTCTCTCTCTCTCTCTCTCTCCTCTCTCTCTCTCTCTCTCTCTCTCTCATGTGAAAGAAGTGTCATATAGAAATTATGTATATAATGAAATCTTGCAACTCTCTCTCTCTCTCTCTCTCTCTCTCTCTCTCTCTCCATATAATACGTCGTGGGGATATCAGCAAAGCTGTAATAGGCAGTGCCACCCATATGATGAGAAAGAAGTATGGCATAGAAATTTTGTATATAATGAAATCTTTCAACACTCCTCTCTCTCTCTCTCTCTCTCTCTCTCTCTCTCTATCCTTGGTGTGTGAAATCCACTGGATTAATTTTTTTTTCATTTTCATCGTAAACAAAAATAATAGTTATTTTACAGTCCAATATTTTCTTATTGTTGTGTTTGGATTTTTCAGTTCGTACCCCAGGGAATTTGGGCCACATGAATCCCCCAAGAATTCTTCTCTCTCTCTCTCTCTCTCTCTCTCTCTCTCTCTCTCCATATAATACGTCGTGGGGATATCAGCAAAGCTGTAATAGGCAGTGCCACCCATACTAGGCTGGTTTGCTATGAGTGATTAGACTAAAATTTCCCACCATCACCAATCCCTAGTGGGCCAGCGTGGTGTTAAAAATGGCTAAACCCCATACATGAATAAGGACATCTCTGAGGCATTTGAACTCCAGTGGACTAGACAACGGATGCATTTGCTATTGTTGTTGTTGATGTATTGATAATATTTAACGTGAAAATGTCTGGAACCTTATTTTTCATAACAAGTGTCTTGTGAGACATTTTAAAAAGGTTTTTCTATTCATATCCACCTTTTATTGTGGCCATTTTTATTAACTTATAAGTTGTCGTCTGTTTAGTTTTTGTGTGAATGAAGCATTATTATTATTATTATTATTATTATTATTATTATTATTGTTGTTGTTGTTGTTGTTGTTGTTGTTGTTGTTGTTGGTTTTGTCACTTAAATGAATTATTATTGTAAGATTTTGTTGATCAGTTATAGTGAACTTGAAAAACTAATATATATATATATATATATATATATAGTAGCCTTTATTTGTCTCACTTATCCTTTGTAACTCAATGGAAAATTGAATTAAGTTATACAGGTAAGTGTTCGAAAATCAATTCTAGATAAAAAAAATTCAATTGTCTCACAGTTATCCTCTATAACTTAACTCAGCCCTCCATTAGGTTATACAGGTAAGTGTTGGAATAGTAATTTTAAATTAAAAGTTATTTTTTATAAAAAAGGAATTTTGCATAAGTATAAGTTGTGAGAAAGATGTAAACAAAAGTGTTAGGTATACTACCACTCGGTCTTCGTTCAAAAACCTTATTATTCATTTAAATTTATGTACGATTTTACTCATACATTATTTTGGTGTAGGGTTTCGGAAAATATTCCATTACATAAGTTAAAGCTACATTAAACCTTATTAAGACATGATGAGGGGCACAACAACAACAACAACAACAATAATAAAATAATAATATAACAGCAACAACAACAAAAACTAGTACTACTACTACTACTACTACTACTACTGCTACTACTACTACTACTACTACTACTACTATTATCATCATTATTATCATCATTATTATCTTTATTATTATTATCAGTAGGTAAGCTACACCCCCAGTTGAAATAGCAGGATACTAAAATCCCAAGGGAACCAACAAGAGAAGTAATGAATAATTAAAATTACATTTTAAGAACAGTAACAACATTAAAATAGCTCTTTCATAAGTAAACTAAAAAAGGAGACTTTTGTCGGCCTGTTCAACTTAGAAACATTCGCTGCAAGTTTGAACTTCAGAATAGGCATTTTTTTTATCTTCAATTTGGAAATACACATTTACAATTCTTACAATTATAATATATATATATATATATATATATATATGTGTGTGTGTGTGTGTGTATATATTTATATATATACACATCATAGTATATTTTTATGTATTGTATATATATTTTTTTACTTAACATGTACTGTACTTACAATAGCAATTTTTACTATTCATCTAAATATGTTTTTAAATAAAAAAACATATCGACTCGTGAATACTTTTTCATCAAACGTTTTAAATCCTATTTCATTTACATTAAAAGTATTTATCATTCTATTTTTGATATATTCAAGTAATTGCTGGTCAGTACTTGAAAATCCCAAGTATTAGTCAGCCTGAAAGCACTTCAGCCAAGACCTTCGAACAAGGCTCGACTTCCATCCAAATCCCTGCTCTGGCCTTGGCTTCCAAAGTTTGCTTCCAAATGCTGTCGAGTCAAGGACCCAACCACTTACAAAATAGCGGAAGATGCGTGGCCGATGGTAGAAAGCAATTGATTCAGTCTCTCCCATTTCTTCGTTTTCTGTGGGGAAATCCCTCTTTCTATAGTTTACATTCATCTACAATTTGTTAATCAGTTTTTGATCTCACACATTTTTGCCAAGATCATCTGAGAAGAATTAGCGTATGATACCAGTAGGCTTTTTAAATACAATAGTGAAGCTGTCCTTTAAAGAGGGATCAAGTTTTTACATTTGTTAGGTGTATTTTTTTTCGCGTTAAAAATAAATGCTTTTAATAATGCATCGTTTCAAGTGATATCGGCCTTAGGGACCATTGCAATTATGCCATCAGATAATTCTCTATTATTCATTCATTAACTCCTGCTTATAGCATATCACGTGACTGAGGTGGCTGTGGATGTTAAGTCTGTATACTTTCATACTCGAATTCCCTTTATACTCTCCTTCCTGCTGCGAATCTTTGGTAATCTCTGGAAAAGACACTCTTATTTTAGATTTAGAATTGCTGATTTAGGCGTCTTGGCTGAAATGTGACTACGAAAGTGTTTTAATTTTGTGTACCCAAAAATACGATTTTCTACTTTATCTTTCCAAATGTTTAAGATTTCCACTTGTAAAGAAACAGCGTTCTTGTTAGCAAATTATTATTATTATTATTATTATTATTATTATTATTATTATTATTATTATTATTATTATTACAAGCCAGTCTGCAACCATAGTTGAAGAAGCAGATTGCTAATAGCCTAAATGCCCTAATAAGGAAGCAAACCCTATACAAAAGAAAAACTAAGCAGTATAAAGATTATCTTTAAAGGAGAAATGACGACAGAAGATGAGAGGAACTTATTGTTTAGTCCCGCGGGGGAAAACTTTCTTGTCTTATCTTAAGAATGCAAATTTCCAAGTTGAAATGTTAATGTTGTGGCAAGCAGTTGACTTTGTTACACCATATGGCTTGTCTGGCTTTGAGATGGTCTGCATTAAATACCGTATTTTAGAAAGGATAATACATTTTATTTCCTTCTGTGAATGATTTACAAGCTGAAGCGTCAGCTAAGTCGTGTAATTTCATAATAAAACCAACAGTCTAGAAGATAGAAATGGGTATCCATTAGTAATAGAGACTGTCTTGTAATTCCTCTTATTTTGTATGTAATGAAAGAAAATTTGTATATATTAAATAGTAGGTAGTAGGTTAGCCAGGGCACCAGCCACCCTTTGAGATACTTCTGCTAAAGAGTTATTGTGTCCTTTTGACTGGCCAGACTGGATTACATTGGATCCTTTTCTCTGTTTACGGCTCATTTTTCCTTTGCCTACACATACATCGACTATAGTCTGGCCTATTCTTTCCACATTCTCCTCTTGTCGTTATACACCTGACAACACTGAGATTACCAAACAATTCTTCTTTGCTCTAGGGGTTAATTACTGCAATGTAATTGTGAAGTAGATACTTTCCTATTGGTAAGGCTAGAAGAGACTCTTTAGTTATGGTAAGCAGTTTTTCTAGGAGAAGGAGACTTCAATATCAAGCCATTGTTCTCTAGTCTCGGGAAGTGCCATAGCCTCTGTATTATGGTCCTCTACCGTCTTGAGGTAGAGTTCTCTTGCTTGAGGGTATACTCCGGCACAATATTCTAAATTTTTTTTCTACAAACCTTGAAAATGCCATGATACGACCTATTACACAAGAATATAGTCCCGTTATATCAAACTCGGATTATTCGGTAGGGTCAATGGCGGCCATTTTGGATTTTTACATTTTACGTAAAACGCTCAAGGTTTAGCGTCTGTCATTCGTCAGATTTGGATTCAGTGGGTTAGTTTACCATAGAATCTTCTTTAAAAGTAACTATATATATATATATATATATATATATATATATATATATATATATATATATATATATATATATATATATATATATATATATATATATAAGAAAACAAGGTCATCCCATTTCATCATGAGGTCTTTCCTGAACTAAAAGAGAGATGGTGAGAACGGAACAAGCAATGGAAGATGAAATATCATAGGAAGGAGAAAGGATGAATCAGGTAGAATCATTTAGATATTTAGGAACTATGATCTCTAACACAGGATCTTTAGCATTGGAGTTTAATGAAAGATTGAAAAAGAAAATCAGACACTGGCTAGGTTAGGTAAAGTTTGGAAATAAAATCGCCTGAAATTACATATAAAAATTAGGCTGTATAACAGTTTAGTGAGATCTGTGTTCCTCTATGGACACGAGTCGTGGTATGACATTAAAACAATATCCTACAGATTTTGTAGATTTGAGAACAAAGCCCTCAGAAGAATTATTAGGAGTTAAATGGCAGGACAGGATTAGAAACGAAACTATAGGAGAGATTACTCGAGTGCCATATGTGGATGAGATCATGGTTGAGGGGTAAATGGGGAGGGTTTGGGCTTGCTCTTCGCACTCCCCAAAAGAGATTAGTTCACCAAACTTTCAACTGGGCTCCACAAGGTACTAGAAGAGATGGGAGACCCAGGCCTACATGGGTGAGGATTATGGAGCGTGAAGTAGGAGAGGATGAATGGAGAGGTATTGATTTAAAAGCTCAAGATGGAGATGGCTGGCGAAATTTAACCGAGGCTTTTTGCGTCAATAGGCGTAGGAGGATATATATATATATATATATATATATATATATATATATATATATATATACATATATGTATATACATACATTTATATATCCATATATATATATTCATATATATATATGGCCTTTCATTAGAAGGGGCTAGCGTTCGATCCCAAGTATGGGTTAGAAATTTATTTCTATTTAAACACGATGTTGTGTTGATATTTATCCATATTGACTCATTAGGGGTAATTTGAATGAATTACTACCAATTGTGTCACGTGGTGCCCGGGGAATTGGGTAAAACTCGCTGGTAAGAGACTGATGTCTCGCCAGGTAAATCCTCGGACAGCTGTTAGCGTCAGGTTCCAATTCTTTTATGGGCTCTCGTGACATGGTTGGTTTCGACCTGGCCTTTCATTAGAAGGGGCTAGCGTTCGATCCCAAGTATGGGTTAGAAATTTATTTGTATATATATATTTATATATATATATATATATATATCCTATATCCATCCATATATATATATATATATACCTATATCCATATATAAATTTATATATATATATATATATATATATATATATATATATATATATATATATATATATATATCCAACCACTTGCTCTTTATTATGTAGGGTAGATGTAGCCATCCATTCATAATCAATGGACGCGTTACTGGCATCTAATTTAGAGACTTGCACATCTGTTTTCAAGGACATTTCCAATTTAAACTCCTCTTTTATAAATGAACTCTTCATAGCTTTTCTTTAGACTCTCTTCTACAAAGGAACCTTCTTCCACCGGCGATGTGTATCAGATTTATTTGGTGTTCACCTTTCGCATGAGCTGGTTTGTTTACATGAGCGAATTTCTTGCTGAACAATTCTTCGGAAATTTGTATAATTAGTTTTATTTTGCTCTACTAGATAAATGTTGAGGGTTTAATGGAAATTCTAGCTTTTGGGAAAGCTACAAACAAGTACAATATTAAGTTTCAGTTGGTTTGGTTTTCTGCGTTTTATTTCAGTACAGAGGTATACGCCATCTCTTTCTCTCAATATACACTGTATACTGCATATATCTCGCCTATATAATAAAGAGCAAGTTTCTAGATTTTTATAAATGTATATATATACTGTATATATATATATATATATATATATATATATATATATATATATATATATATATACACACATATATATATATGTATGTATATAATACATTGGTATGTTTGTATATATATACATACATACATACACAAGTATATATATATATATATATATATATATATATATATATATATATATATATATATATATATATATATATGTATATATATATATATATATATATATATATATATATATATATATATATATATATATATATATATATACATACAGTGAACCCTCACTACTTCGCGGTTCGACCATCGCGGATTCACCACTTCGCGGATTTTTTTCATAACCCATATATATATACATATCGCGGATTTTTCGGAAATTTCGAAAATACCGCGATATCTGAAGACCCCAAATACGATATTTCGTTACCTGTAATTTCATTAATACTGTAATTAGTAATATCTGCTCTTACTGATTGTTCATTGCAATACATATGACATATAATTAAGCACAGAAAGAAATAAAACACGAAAAGAGAATGTGATCATACGATAATTCAGTACTGTATACAGTACGTAGTAAAATTAAATCGAACATGAAACGCAAATCAGATGCAGTCATATCATATTAGAATGGTGTAAGGCTGCTGTTGGCTACTACTGTACTACAAATGTAATGGATGTGCTTCTTTTCCATGAATCTTTTGTATGTATACGTACGTAGCACTGCATCCAATAATATTCTTTGTTGCAAAAATCACATTTTGAATAAGCGTACGGGAGAGAGAGAGAGAGAGAGAGAGAGAGAGAGAGAGAGAGACACATCCTACAACAAAAGCGTAAAATAGCGTACGTAAAGCTATTATTATTATTGTTATTATTATTATTATTGTTGTTGTTGTTATTAAAATTATTATTATTATCATTATTATTATTATTATTATTACAGTATCATTATTTATTATTATTATTATTATTACTGTACAGTATACTGTACGCAGGGTATCTTGTACTTTGAATTGGTAACCTACGTAGCATATAAGACGGGTTGTGATTGGTTCAAGCGCTGATAGATGACGAATCAGAACCCAAGTTTTGTAATCTTGCCTGTGATTGGTGTTTTGACCGCTTCTCCAACCTGCAGCATGTCTTTCCGCGGTCACTTTGTCTCCCGTCGCATCGCTGTGTAGACGTTGTTAAGTTTGTGAACTTTAATCTGTGCTGTGCGCGACTGTTTTAAGTTGAACTTTTTGTTGAACTTTCTGTTAAACCCTACTGTACAATGGCTCCCAAGCGTTCTGCTTCTACTAAGGCTGGTAGTGAGCCTAAACGCCACCGAAGGATGATGACGATTGCTGAGAAGGTGACGCTTCTCGATATGTTAAAAGACGGTAGAAGTTTTGCGTCCGCAGCCCGCCATTTTGGAATCAATGAATCCACCGTTCGCTATATCAAGAAGGACGAGGCGAACATTAGAAAGACGGCTGCAATCACCTTTAGCAGATCAGCGAAGCGAGTCGTTACCACGCGTAATAAAACGATTGTACGCATGGAAGGTGCTTTAGCTGTGTGGATTGCCGACTGCCGGAAGAAGAACATAGCCTTGGATACGAACACCATCCGAACAAAGGCTTTGAGCTTGTATGAGAATTTTGCGGCAAAGGAACCTCAAGACGACGATGGAGACCATGCTAAAGAATATGATGATGTAGATGAACCTCAACCAGGGACATCCACTGATTCCCAGCGTCAGAAACAACGTTTTTCCGCCAGCAAAGGATGGTTCGCGAAGTTTCAGAAATGCTTCGCTCTGAAAAGCGTTTCCCTGCATGGGGAGGCTGCTTCGGCTGACACTGCCGCTGCTGAAACTTACGTGAACCAGACGTTCAAGAATATTATCGCCGAAGGTGGATACAAGCTGGAACAATTCTTTGATATGGATGAGACCGTCTTGTTTTGGAAGAGAATGCCGTCACGAACTTTCCTGTTCAAAGAAGAAGCCAAAGCCTCTGGCTTTAAAGCATTCAAGGATCGCGTTACCCTCGTGATGTGTGGCAATGCTGCTGGATTTTTGCTAAAGCCGGGGCTTATTTATAAGTCGAAAAATCCTCGCGCTTTGAAAAATAAAAACAAGAATCTCCTTCCCGTGTACTGGATGCATAATCCAAAAGCATGGATTACGAAGATGCTGACCTCCAACTGGTTCCACCAGTGTTTCATCCCGCAAGTCAGCAAATATCTCGTAGAGAAGGGCTTGCCATTCAAGATCCTTCTCCTTATGGATAACGCTGGTGGACACGCAACTGATCTGTTGCATGAGGGCATTCAGGTTGAGTTCCTGCCACCCAACACCACGTCATTAATTCAACCGATGGACCAGGGGGTTATCACGGCGTTCAAGGCCCTCTACACGAAGAATACCTTGGCGGACCTCGTTGCGTGTGTGGATGCTGCCCAAGATGATGAGGATGAAGATTTTAACTTGAAGGCGTACTGGCGGCAGTACACCATAGCCACGTGCCTGAAGAATATTCAGAAGGCACTGCAAGAGATGAAACCTGCAACCGTGAATGCGAGCTGGAAGAAGTTGTGGCCCCAGATTGTTCACAACGACGAGGGATTTACACCTGCTGAGATTCAACACTCTGCAATACGGAAATCTGTGCAGTTGGCTGCCATAATTGGAGGTGACGGGTCTGGCGACATGACGACTGAAGAAGTCGACGAGTTGTTGGACTGCCATTCCCAGCCGCTAACTGACGCAGACCTAGAAGACCTGACGAAATCGGCAAGTGAAGAAGAGAGTGAAACGCAGGAAGAGACCCAAGAAAATGTCGAAGAAACGGGCTTAACATTAGAACGACTTGCCAAGGCCTGCTACCATGCGAAGGAGTTGAAAGAAATGTTGCAAGAGTGGGACGAGGATATGGTTCGGTCTATGCAATTCTCCAACAAGGTCGATGACTTCATGACTCCCTACAGGATGCTCTTAGAGCGAAAAAAGAAGCAGCGGCAGCAACTTCCGATCACAATGTTCTTCCAGCCTCGCAAAAAAGAGCCAGTTCCTCCTGCTAGTACGCCTTCGGAAGAAATTGAAGAAGTTGAAGAGGTGTCCCAGGAAAAGACACCTCCGTCTGAAGAGACGTAAAATACTATTATTGGCTGCACAGTAGAAGACATCATCAGCTTCATCATCATCATTTCTACTGTGCAGCAAATTCATCGCCATCATCATTCAAGTTTTTCTTGAACTTCTTTCGTGGTGAGTACAGTAACAATCTTTATTTTTTACTTTAATATTCTAACATTTTAATATTTGTGCCTGTTTTAGTTTAGTACTGTATGCATTAAGTTAAAGGGAAGGTTTTAAAAGTCTGAAGAGTATACATGTTGTAACCTATCATATTTTTTTTGTTTAAAATTTACATTTACGTACGTAAAACAATCTCTCTCTCTCTCTCTCTCTCTCTCTCTCTCTCTCTCTCTCTCTCTCTCTCTCGTAAATTGTTTTCCTGCTTTGCTACGTACAGTATGTACTGTATGATTTTATATAGATACGGTAAATAATATTTGTAATAACATATTTTCTAAAAGCTTTTACTGTAA
This sequence comes from Palaemon carinicauda, assembly GCF_036898095.1. NCBI lineage: Eukaryota > Metazoa > Arthropoda > Malacostraca > Decapoda > Palaemonidae > Palaemon > Palaemon carinicauda. Next base: position 182,492,628 of record NC_090726.1, read on the forward strand.
ATATCATTATTTATCACTTTCATCATGCGCGTTAAATGCCTTCTTTGTTCTGAGCGTGGTTGTTTACTGAGCGTACTTTATGACGCCGTCGTATAAAGAAAAACATTTCATTTGGAAGTCCTAAGAAAAATTAAGTAAAACATTGGTAATAACAAAATCAACATACTGTACTGAATAATCAATATAATCGATGCAAAAATATACATGTTAAATAAATAGGTAAATATGGTGTCATTACTTCGCGGATTTTCACCTATCGCGGCCGGGTCTGGAACCTATCTACCGCGATAAACGAGGGTTCACTGTATATATATATATACAAATGAGTATATATATATATATATATATATATATATATATATATATATATATATATATATATATATATATGTACAAACGAGTATATATATATATATATATATATATATATATATATATATATATATATATATCTATAGATAGATAAATATATTTCCAGTCACGCTCAGTGACATTACCAGACTTATAACTACTTGGTCTCTCCAAGTCCCTTGGCTAGGCGGAGAGGGCATAGTCATACCCTGGTGAGAGGGTTTTGCAGTTAGGAAATGTGTTGGGGTGAGAAACGGAGAATCAATGTGAGCGGGCGTGTGCATATCTATCTAAATACTTAGCAGTCATTTTTGACGGGTTGCGTACACTATTATATGTATTTGTATGCGTATATACTGTGTATATATGATGCATAGTCGATTTGCCCCAATATAAATACAGCTCTTGTTTTAGTCTCATAATCATCCAAAGACATCTTGTAAACACCTACCTTTGAGATTCGGAAATTGAGATTTATAGTTCAGCTATTTTTTTATAATATTGTAAATCATTATCTATATCTCTTTCTCTCTCTCTCTCTCTCTCTCTCTCTCTCTCTCTCTCTCTCTCTCTCTCTCTCTCTCTCTCTCTCTCTCTCTCTCTCTCTCTCTCTCTCCCGTTGATAATAAAGATGCTTTACGTGTGTGAAAATTTTGTCCCACGTCCAAACTTGCCCCTCCGAGTCAGCCATGAAGGGGAGATTGGAGGGTAAGGGGAGTATTTATACCCCTTTCTCCCCTGTCCCTGTCCCTCTCCCTCTCCCCCTTCTCACCTTTGCTCAGGTGACATTACCTCGTATGTGGTCCCCTTCCCGAACGTGCCAGGGATCACCTTTCATGTCTGGTTTTTTTTATTTTTTTTTTTATTTTATTTATTTATTTTTTTTTTTGTGGGGGGGATGTCAATTTGAGTACATTCAATTTTAGTATGATCAGATTAGTTCAGATGTAAAATGGTAGAGTTGTCGTGCCTTGGTTACATAGCACGAAAATACAAATACACTGTCATATATATATATATATATATATATATATATATGTATATATATATATATATATATATATATATATATATATATATATATATATGTATGTATGTATATATATACAGTATATATATATACGGTACATATATATACAATATATATATATATACATACATACAGTACATACATGTGTGTATGCATGTGTGTGTAAAAGCTACGACAGTTGATTCGTGATATGTTTAGATTAGACATCAAGCCAGGAAAGGTAAAAGGATATAAGCTTGATTAAAAACATTTATTATTATATATATATATATATATATATATATATATATATACTCTATATATATGTATATATATATATATATATATATATATATATATATATATAAATGTGTGTATATATATATGTTTGTATATATACTATATATATACATACACATTTATATATATATATATATATATATATATATATATATATATATATATATACATACATATATATATATATATATATATATATATATATGTTTATATATATATACATACATACATACATACATACATACATACATACATACATACATGTATTGGTGAACTTGCTCTGATCATGTGACTGCATTTCACATGTCTGAATACAATCATTCATAATTGAACTTGGAATTATACACTTGATCAGCATGTTCACAATAACTGCTAACACTTAAACACCCCAAATTCAGTTCTTTTGTTGTTACTTCTACAGCATCGTCAATGTTGAAAGCTACTCATTGTGTACGTCATGAGACGCTTTGAATCTTGGATTATGATCTTTTGATTCATTATCATACCTTACTCATATAGGATCAGTGGTGAAAATTTGGGGGAATCCTTTTCTGTTGCTCTCGACACCAGGAAGCGTCTTGTGACACATACTTCCTTCTCATTGCTTCACTTTTCTCGGTTGTTATTGTTGTTGTTGTTGTTGTTGTTGTATCTGCTTATTTTTGCTCTCCGTATGGTATCGCAATGTTACAGAATTCTCCACAATTCTTTTCTTTTATTTCGATATTGATCTTCTTTAAATCCTTGTTGTCTCCCCTTTCATTTGCAAAGGATTTCTCTGTTCGAAGATTGTCGTCTTTTTCTTCACTTTATCGGAATTCAATCTTGGATTTATTTAATCTGGTTTTCTATGCTCGATGGAAATATATTTGCAGCAGACGAAATTTCCTTTTTATTTTTCATTGTTCTAAGGCCAATTTCTTGCTTCTTTCTCATAACCCTCAATTAATCAGTATTTTTATGCAAGGATGTCAGTCATGCTTGAAGGGATTATTTTCTTGTTTAACTTCTAAAAGATTGGATATCTCTTGTAGAGACTATTGTTCTCATTTATTTGGAGTCTCACACCATTCCTTCTGAGTGGGGATACCTTAACGTGGTGAAATGGTTTGTGTACTGCCATGATCAGCAAAGCTGGACTAGTCAGGGCCACCCATACTTAGTTGGTTTGCTGTTAGCGATTAGATGAAAATCTCCCACCACTACCAATCCGCAGCGACCAGCGTTGTGATGAAATCTGGACAAACCCCAGACATGAATAGAGATTTGTCCGAGGCCTTTGTCCTGCAGTGGACTAGAAACGGCTTCACATGTTGTTGACATCCTTCACTATTTCTATTGACAGCCTCTTGGCTAGTACAGTGGGAACACGTTCGCCTAGCATTTGCATGGCAGCAGATCGATCCCAGCCCGGGAACGTGAGTTTAAGGTGTTTACTGGGGAGTTCACTGCTGTGGTTAGGCACCACAGTAGGGGTTGGGTTTGCTTGGCTGACGTTCTGGTGAATTTCTATTCTGGTAAAACTGGAACTGAAACCAGAGACACCTTACGAGTAGAATAAAAAAAAAAAACTGCTACGAATCAACTCTTTCTCGCAACAACACGGTTATACTTGGAGATTTACAACCGCACACATTTCGACAAAGTCACAAACTGAATTCGATATCGTTGCCGACATTATCAGATAATATTTCTCTCGCAATACTGCAAGATTGAATATAAGGTCGATGTTATGTAGAGATGTACTGTACTTGTTCAATAATCCATTTCTCCTTTTATGGGAATGACGCCAGAGTAAAATTATAGTCACAACCATATTTATCATTCATCCATGTAATCAAGAGTGAACCCTCATGCAGAAAACGTCGTTGATATTGACTGTTTCGAGCGAATATTTACACAGAAAGTTCGTCAGGCCATTTTATTTCAGGACCCTTTTCGCTCCATCTATCAAGATCCTGTTGTTGTTGTTGTTGTTTTTGTTCTTCTTCTTCTTCTTCCCAGAAATTACGTAACATATGAGAACTATGAAGTTTAAAGTGGGAGATGATGAATGGAGAAGTATTGATTTAAAGACCAAGATCCTGTTGTTGTTGTTGTTGTTGTTGTTGTTGTTGTTCTTCTTCTTCTTCTTCTTCTTCTTCTTCTTCTTCTTCTTCTTCTTCTTCTTCCCAGAAATTACGTACCATATGAGAACTATGAAGCCTAAAGTGGGAGATGATGAATGGAGAAGTATTGATTTAAAGACTCAAGATAAAGACTACTGGCGAAATCTAACCAAGACACTTTACGTCAATTGGCGTAGGAGATGATGATGATGGTGATACATACTGATAACATACATACTGATCCATCTTTTTTACTCTCTTTAATCTCACCACTACATATCTTTTACTTCCTCACATTTAAATCTCTCTTACTCCATATATGATGAATTAACTATAAATCATAAATGTTTCTATTTTCTTTCAATTTAATTCAACATACAATCCTAATTTCCATAAGTTGACTCAACCAGTCTCTTATAGATTTAGGAACTAACTTCCATGAATATTTCTCATACTGATCTTTTGTTTACACTGACCTGCTTGTTTTACATCACCTTTTCTGTATGAGGATTACTCCATTCCTTAATCATAGTTAACATTTATTTTTTTTATCTTTCGGGTTTCCATTTTCTATCCTAATGTTACGCTTGGTTTTCACTATCCCCCAAAAAGCATTGAAACCACGCCCCATTTAACGCCTCTTTTCTTTCTTGTCCCCCTAGCGGTGCTTCTGTGTATCACTTGCTTTCTGTGACTTCTGGCAGAGCTCCATCCATAATATCCTAAATAACCCTGGAGTCATAACACACTATTGTCTCAGGTGCATAGAGAATAATAATTTTCCCATTTCACAAACTAGCATAGCATCGGTCCCGTCAGTAATTTTTAAATAGCTTTCAATGCTCTATGTCTTACCTCACATATTCTCAATTCCCACTTAACCTTTCTCAATTTCTACAGCATGTAGGCTGTCAATTCCCTCATAACCTTTTTCAATTTCTATGTAGGCTGTCAATTCCCTCATAACCTTTTTCAATTTCTATGTAGGCTGTCAATTCCCTCATAACCTTTTTCAATTTCTATGTAGGCTGTCAATTCCCTCATAACCTTTTTCAATTTCTATGTAGGCTGTCAATTCCCTCTTAACCTTTCTTTCTCAATTTCTACAGCATGTATGCTGTCAATTCCCTCGTAACTTTTTAAAAAATTTATGTAGGCTGGCAATTCCCTCTTAACCTTTTTCCATTTCTATGTAGGCTGTCACTCCCTCTTAACCTTTTCAAATTTCTATGTAGACTGTCAATTCCCTCTTAACCTTTTTCCATTTCTATGTAGGCTGTCACTCCCTCTTAACCTTTTCAAATTTCTATGTAGACTGTCAATTCCCTCTTAACCTTTTTCCATTTCTATGTAGGCTGTCACTCCCTCTTAACCTTTTCAAATTTCTATGTAGACTGTCAATTCCCTCTTAACCTTTTTCAATTTCTATATAGGCTGTCAATTCCCTCATAACCCTTATCAGTTTCTGTGTAGAATTTCCTTTTCTTCTCAAGTTTCTCACATAAATGTCCGGAAATAGACTTGATCAGCACCCTTTTCTTAATCAATCCTTTTGTTATCTGTGGTACTTTGACGTGTAGGGCTCAAATCCAGGGATGGAACGGAGCACCATAGGCAACCATCAGTAAAACGTGCATTGCCTATGCTGACCTGACATTTAGAAACCTTATTGGTCATTTGAATTTTGCAGGTCACAGCTAGAGTGGGAAAGGTCATGACTTTGTGATGTTATCCCAATAGAATGGGAGAGAATCGTAAGGTTAACATCTTGAGTTACTACTATATGGGGAAGAGTCTATGGGTAAATGGTGAAAAGCTATTTAGCTTATCATTTTTTTCATTGCTCATGAACATATGCACACCTGCATAGCGTTTATGTATGGTACCCTTATATATATATATATATATATATATATATATATATATATATATATATATATATATATATATATATATATATATATACACACACACACACATATATATATATATATATATATATATATATATATATATATATATGTTCCGACACAATATACTCACCGAGAACTACTTTCCTTAGGAGTCACTTGGTGACCTCTCAATCTCGACCAAGATTTTCCCGCCGTTATCCCCCTATCCCGCTCTATATAGTTTCTACCCCCGCCGCCAGGATGTGCCCTGAGGGCAGGATCAGGGCAGGTCACTGCCTCTCCGGGTCAGCATCGCCATTAAGTTCTTGGTCGTGAGATGTGAAACATCTCACTCTCTCGCTCTCTCGATCCTTTGGCGCGTTTGTGATTCCACGTGTTTCCAGTGTGGGGACTTGTGTTTTTTCTGCGTAGTGCGTTATTCGCAAGTGTTTCAGTACGTCCCCCTTGCGTATATCCCAGTGTGCTTGTAACCCGATAGTGTTGGCCCTTCGTGTGCGAACGATGGAGCATGTGCGTCGTTGCCCTGGTCCTAGAGCCGGAAAGTCGTGTGGGGCTTTCCTCTCTAAGCCAGAAGTGGACCCTCATTCCCTTTGTTCCACGTGCAGGGGTAAAGTTTGCTCCTCCTCGGACACGTGTCCGGAGTGCGTAAGTTGGGACGGCATACAGTGGGTACGGTACAGTACCAAGAAGAAGTCGTCGTCTAAGCGTTCCCCCAAGAAAGTGAGTGGCGTGTCTTCTTTACCGTCGGTCAGTGATCGGTCCGACGAAGCCTCGGCTTCTCCGTCTCCTTCGCAGAGGAGTGGGCACCAAGCCCCCAGTGTTGTAGTTAGCCATAGCGTTCTTCCCGGTGAACCCAGTGTGAGGGAAGAACCAAGGGCAGGCCCCTCTGGAGAGAACGGAAGGTCCGGTAGTGCTTCGGGTGAATCGGGCCACGTGGCAGGGGATCACGCGTCCTCGGAAGACCCCGTATGGGGCAGTGTTGTTATATCGGAGTCCCCACCGCCCTCGTGGGCCGGTGTGTCGGGCTCTCCCCCGCCAGAGGACAACCACGCTAGAGTTCGCCGCCCGAGTAGCGATGCTTTTGGGTGGAAGTTGCCGAAAACTCCGGGGAGGTCACCGCTAAGGATGGACGTGTCCCTGGGCCCCTGGTCTCCTAGCAGGGATGGAGTAGACTCAGTGCCCTCGATCTCCACAGCAGTTCCCGAAGACTTCCTCCAACATCTTGTCTCGGACGCCCGACGGCGAAGAGCTTCCCCCGCGCATCACGCGAGCAGCCGTTACGCGAGGAACGTGGCGCCCTTTAGACTCTTCAGAGGTGGATTCATCCTCCGGGGGAGAACTCAGGGAGAAACGACACCGGAAGAGAGAGCGGGCCGAAAGCGATCGTTCCCGCTCCAGGTCAAGGTCGCGACACAGCAGGAAGTGCCCCCGCTCTCACTCCCGTAAGTATAGGAGGGATGCCTCTCCCGGTGGCGAATGGGTCTACGTCCCTTCAGGAGAGTCCAGAAGGCTCCACTCTCCAGACTCTCAGTCCAGTGAACGAGCCTCTAGTCTGTCGCTCCCTACGCACAGCCTAGAACCGCTCGACCTGCCACGCAGGAAGGACCTCGCTCTTAAGCATAAGTCCTCGAGGCCTCCGGTTCACCCCGCCCAGCGGGGGGAAACGCGCTTCCGAGAAGGCAGCCTGACCGAACCAGCCCAGCTGGTGCGGTCATCGAGCAGGAAGGACCGGTTCCCGTTGTCGGGTCATCCCACCGGGACCGTGTCCTCCGCTTCCAGAGCCTTGGGGCAGCCGAGGGTCCTCCCTGAGCCGGTGGCACCCGCCTTACGGCGAGATCCACCCTCGTACGGAGCGCCCTACGGTTACGGGTCGACGTCCCTGGAACCAAGAGGAGAACGCCCTGTCTACCGTCCAAGCAACCCGGCTCCCCCACGCCAGGCCGAGGCCTCGGCCGACGGAGGCGAGGCTTCCCCGTCGGAGGACTCCGCTTACAGAAGGGTGGTAGGTCTCATCAGGAGGCTCCATGGGATCGCAGAACCCTAAGCGCCTAAGGTGAATTCCTGGAGATCGAGCCTCCTGAGATTCACTCACCACGACGCCCTGCCGAAGTCCTCCCTGGCCCTTCCTCTCGCCCCAGACCTAGTACTGGGACAAGAGTACATAGATAACTTGGTGGCCAGCAGTGCGGAGGCCCCCAAGTCCCAGAGTGCCTCCAAACTACTCCAAGGTCTCAAGTCACAGGGCAAGGTGTATATTCCTGAGGGACGGCGCCCAGGTCCCTGTAGGGTGGACCCAGCCTTGGACATCCTGGGACAAGGCGGCTCGGACGACAGGGCCTCTTCAGCCCCTGTTTCCTTCTCACCCACGGAAGCCGCCATGATGGAGGAGATGTCAAGGGACCTGGTGAACGTCTCCTCATGGCTGGACTGGTGGACCTCCACGTTGGTGAACGTACGAGCCTCCACAGACCCCGAAGATCCTGAGCAACAGGGTCTCCTGACGGACCTTCTCACCTCCGGGGGGAAAGCCCTCAAGTTCCTGGCTTACCAAGCACTCTCCTTGACGGCCAACTGGGTGCTTAGAAAACGAGACACAGTGCTCTCTAAGTTGTCAAGGAAAATCCCGGACAGGGAGGCCCGAGTTGTGCGTAGCCTACCCCTAGGGGGTGAATCGCTGTTCCCTCTGAAGGATCTAGAAGTGCTAATGGAGAAGGTGTCCAAGAGGAGAGAGACCAACGTCCCCAGACAAACATCTTCCAGAAGGCCGCCATACAGGAGATCAGTCTCGGATAGTGCCGTGACTCCTCAGGCCGCCCCCAGCTCTTCGAGGAGGGACGCCCCTTCCTCCTCCTGGACAACAACTCCGCAGCCCTCCCGCAGGGGAGCATCAGCTTCTGCCAGCTCCTTCAGGTCGGGTTACTCCTCCTCGAGGAGAAGGTAGAGGGAGAGGCCCCCTACTCCCGCCCAAGCCTCGGATTGGGGGATGCCTCAGACCTCATTGGTAAGCATGGAAAACACAAGGGGCGGATGCTTGGACGGTGTCCGTCCTGAAAGAAGGCTACAGGCTCCCCTTCATAGCGGATCCACCCCCTCTTATTCCAGCCACCCAGACAGAATGGTTGGCCCCCAGGGACCCGTTGAAAAGGACCACCCTTCAAAAAGAAGTTTCCTCCATGTTAGAGAAGGGAGCCATGGAAGAAGTCCTTCTCCCAGGGCCAGGCTTCTACAGCCGCCTGTTCCTGGTGGAGAAAGCAACGGGGGGGGGGGGGGGGGGTGGAGACCAGTGATAGACCTGTCGGCCCTCAACAAGTTCGTCAAGAAGACGAGCTTCAAGATGGACACCCCGAAATCCGTCCTGATGTCCTTGAGGGAGAAGGATTACATGATGACGGTCGACCTCAAGGACGCGTATTTCCAGATCCCTGTCCACCCGTCGAGTCGGAAGTTCCTCCGGGTGAAATGGGGCTCCCAGATCCTGCAGTTCAGGACCCTTTGCTTCGGCCTGTCGACGGCCCCTCAAGTGTTCATGAGGGTCTTCGCGACGGTCTCAGTATGGGCTCACGAACGGGGTATCCGTCTCATCAGATACCTGGACGACTGGTTGCTCCTTTCCAGCTCAAAGGCCCTCTTGGAAGAGCAAGGGAGGGACCTCCTCCAGTTCTGCAGGAATCTGGGAATCATTATCAACCTGGAAAAATCGAACCTAACTCCATCCAACAGAATGGGGTACTTGGGTATGACGTTGGACACCGTGCAGGGGAAGGCCTTCCCCTCGGAAGACAGGATACGGAACCTCAATCAAATCATTCAACCTTTCCTGTCGGAGCATTCCAGGAGGGCGAAAGACTGGCAGAGACTAATAGGTCACCTGGTCTCATTAGAGAAACTGGTTCCCCAAGGGAAGATGCGGCTCAGACCCGTGCAATGGAACCTCAAGGGCCTATGGTCCCAAACAGGCGCTCAGAAGGCGTTGATTCCGGTCCTTCCGGACACGAGAGCAGCCTTAGAATGGTGGCGCTGCCAGTCGAACTCCCTCAAGGGGATGCCCCTCGGGTCCTGTCCCCCCGAGTTCCTCCTGTTCACAGACGCCTCCAGCCTAGGGTGGGGAGCCCACCTTCGGGAGGAGACAGCAAGCGGTACCTGGTCGGAGACCGAAAGACATCTCCACATCAACGTCCTGGAGCTAAAAGCAGTACAGAAGGCATGTCTGCACTTTGCAAGTCGGTTGAGGGGAAACACCGTGGCCTTAATGTGCGACAACGCCACGGTGGTAGCCTACATAAAGAAGCAAGGCGGCATAAGATCGAAAGAACTGTGCGACCTCACCATAAACATCCTGCATTGGGCGGACGAGCAACAGGTGGTACTGCTAGCGAGATTCATCCCCGGGAAAAGAAACGTGCTAGCCGACGGCCTCAGCAGAATGGGTCAGATAGTAGGGACGGAGTGGTCCCTACACCCAGAAGTAGCCAGACTCATCGTTCAACGCTGGGGCTCCCCGGTGATGGACCTCTTCGCAACAAAGCTCAACGCCAAGCTACCGGTCTATTGCTCCCCGGTGCCAGACCAAAGAGCAGCCCTAGAAGACGCCTTCCAGCACAAGTGGGACAACCTGGACGTATATGCCTTTCCCCCCTTCACGCTGTTAAGGCAGGTGCTCAACAGAGTAAGAGCCTCCCAAAACCTAAGGATGACTTTGGTAGCGCCCTGGTGGCCGGAGAGAGAGTGGTTCGCGGATCTAAAAGACCTGGCAAGCCAACCGCCTTGGCCTCTGCCCCCCAGGTCAGATCTGCTGCGTCAACCTCACTTCCTCAAGTTCCACGACAACCCTTTCTCTCTTCGCCTTTACGCCTGGAGACTATCGAGCGGCTCCTGAAGAAGGAGGGGTACTCCTCCTCCACAGCTAAGAGGATGTCCCTATACCTAAGAAAATCCTCTACCGTGGTATACCAGGCGAAGTGGGCCGCTTTTACGAAGTGGTGCTCGGAAAAACACATAAGACCTCTTAAAGCTTCGGTCCCTGACATAGCTGACTTTCTCGTGTACCTTAGGGACGAAATAGGGATGTCAATCCCAGCTATTAAAGGAGTACGGGCAGCCTTAGGCCAAGTCTTTCTCCTAAAAGGCATCGACCTGGGGACCTCGAGACACATAGCGATGCTGATTAGAAGTTTCGAGCAGTCCTGCCCTCCTCAAGCCAGGAGAGTGCCCAGATGGGACCTGGCCAAGGTCCTGAAAATGCTAAGTCGTCCTCCCTTTGAACCCCTCAAAGATATCGGAGACAAAGACCTCACCCTCAAGACCGTCTTCTTGCTAGCCTTGGCTTCAGCTAAGAGAGTAGGTGAGATCCATGGTCTGTCTTACGACGTTGCACACTCCAAAGGGTGGAGGGAGGTATCTTTCAAGTTCGTACCCTCCTTTGTAGCGAAGACTCAGAACCCAGCAGTCTGGGACCCGAAGTTTGAAGGTTTCTCAATTCCGGCCATTCCCAAGACAGGCAATACGGAAGACCTGAAGTTATGCCCAGTAAGGACGCTCAGGAAGTACCTGGAAAGGACGGCTCATCTCCGACCAGGTGCCAAGAACCTCTTCGTCTCCACAGGTGTTAATAAGAAGCAAGTCTCCAAGAACACTATTTCCTTCTGGCTGAGACAAGTCATCGCTAGAACTTATGAAGAAGACAAGATGGCAGTGCCAGGCACTCCCCGCCCCCATGACATCAGGGGCCTGAGCACTTCCTTGGCCTTTGAGAGAAACATGGCGGTGGGACAGATCCTACAAGCTGGCACTTGGTCGCACCAGTCGACCTTCACTGCCCACTATCTCAAGGACTATTCAAGAAAGTCTTTGGATGGATTCTCCATTGGGACAGTCATCGCCGCCCTCCAATCTGTGTAGCGGTAGGCTAGAAGACGTCCCCAACGGAGAATAGACTCGTCTCTACTTCATCAGGAGAAAATTCAGTAGAGAAGATGTTAAGAGGTGAGTCTTAAATAATAAGCGTAAGGTTCCGCAGTTACCCTCTATCCGCTCTCTGATAGGCCCCGCATTCCTTAGCCCTCCAGGCACTATGTGCCGGACCAAGTGGCAGAATGGCTCTCCCGCCTCCTAAGGTATAAGTCTCCTAAGGAAAGTAGTTCTCGGTGAGTATATTGTGTCGGAACAAATCAAAAATTTTAAACAATTTTTATTTTTCCTAACATACTCACCGAGAACTACTTTCCGGGTAATGGCCCTCCCGTCCGTCCCCGAGTGCCATCCTTCCATTGCCGAGTTGGGCTAAACGTCGAACTTAATGGCGATGCTGACCCGGAGAGGCAGTGACCTGCCCTGATCCTGCCCTCAGGGCACATCCTGGCGGCGGGGTTAGAAACTATATAGAGCGGGATAGGGGGATAACGGCGGGAAAATCTTGGTCGAGATTGAGAGGTCACCAAGTGACTCCTAAGGAAAGTAGTTCTCGGTGAGTATGTTAGGAAAAATAAAAATTGTTTAAAATTTTTGATATATATATATATATTTCCTGTCACAATGAGCGGCATTGCCAAACGTATGACTAGTTGGTCTCCTCCCGTTCCTTGGATAGTGGGGTACCCCAAAAGGTGCACTTGGAAACCACAATCTCCCACAAATTACCAAAACTGCCATGTTGTTATCAGGAAATTGAGACAGGTGGGAAGGTTGTAATCTCTGTTTGCACATGTGTATATCTATCGAAATACTTAGCCGTAATTCATATATAATTACTTTGGTGTGTGTGATTATTTTACTTCTTAATTTATTCTTCCCGAACAGTGTGTTATATGTGTATTTTCACTCCCTTTACATAAATGAAATGCCCATGTGGTAATTACAGCTGTTACATAAAACTTTTATTTAGCAGAGAAGAGGAAATATGTTTCTTATTTGTGGCTTGTATTTAGACTTTTTTGTTCCCAACATTATGTAGAATAACAATTTCTGCAAACAGTACTGTTCGTAGAGTAACTTTTCATGTATACATTTGTATGTAGGTATTTACTAATGATTTGCTATTTGGTCATAATAACCTTTTTGTGGTTGTTGTGTATTTGTAATAAGTGTTATACATGCTGTGGAATTTTCTTTTGTATAGTATTTACTCTATATATTATGGGATGCCGTCAGCCGTTCGTTTAAGTATAGCAATAGTTGAAGATTTATAGTTGAAGAGAGTAGCTTAGCCTAATGCCTGCAGAATTTTTTTTTCTTTTTCTCATGAATGGCAGAGGTAAGGGACAATGACAATGATCTAAAAGCTGACCAAATATTATATGATCAACTCTCAAGTCCCCTTACCAACCATGCAAGGACCTTTGAGGGCCAGGCATTGGCTACTGATGACCGAGCAGGTAGACTTATAGGCTCCCACATGCCCCCCCCCCCCCCCCCCATCCGTAGCTTGCAAGAAACTCGAGCTTGAGCGGGCCAGGCGGGGACGTCCGTTATTAAAAAGAATTTTTCTGTGTAAATGACTTATAATAACATAAATACACAGACAGTAACTGCAGAAAGGTATGCTTTGTGATACCATCTGATTTGCCATATATTTAGGTCCTGAATAGGCATTGTGTTTTCATCTGTTACTTTTAGTTTTTATATTGCAATTGCGTCAATATATGCTCACATGTATTATAATCGAAGGTTATTCCACAATTAGAAAATCTTGGAATTCAAGTTGGAAATCAAATAGGAACTGATTTTGCTTTAGTTATCATCACCTAGACGCGCGGTAACCATTGTCAAGTACACTCTCGCGCACACATATTCATTTATGTGTTTGTGTATCATTCTTTATATATATATGTATATATATATATATATATATATATATATATATATATACAGTATATATATATACTGTATATACATACTGTATATATACTGTATATACATATATATATACTGTATACACACACACACACACACACACATATATATATATATATATATATATATATACTGTATATACATATATATATATATATATATACGTATATACAGTATATATATATATATATATATACACAGTATATATATATATATATATATATATATATATATATATATATATATATATATATATATATATATATTTAACACCATATATCAGGTAACACGGTGGCCGGAAGGCAAATAGATTAATCGTACAAGGTAAAATCGGCTTTGCCAGGTGAAAAGAACACTATATTGTATTCTTTCTTTTAAAACCATTGTGACCCTGATAAAACAGGTGCTTTGTATAAGTCGTACTTTCTTTTAGTAGAATTGTAATTAGTAACACGATTCTACCTCCCGTAGTGATAGATTGTTATCCGTGTTCTATAGATAGTTTCTCTCTCTCTCTCTCTCTCTCTCTCTCTCTCTCTCTCTCTCTCTCTCTCTCTCTCTCTCAAGAAAGTAGGAATTGATATTGGTAAGAAAAGACTTTTTTTGGCGTCAAATATAAAAGTATCAGTGGGTTTAAAAAGAGGGTACAAATCTTAGCATACTAGTTTACCAGAGCCGTCAAATATGACGGCTAAATATTTAGATATGCACACATTCGCACACGCACGCAAACTCAGATTCAACCCTTCCCACGCCCTCCCTCTTTCCATTTGGTTGGTTTTTTTTTTCTTAGTATCATTACTGAATTTCTAAGTAATAGGTCGCAAAGAATTGTTGATGGGCACCATAGTGAGTATAGGAATGTGATATCTGGTGTTACTCAGGGTAGTGTTCTTGGCCCCTTAATTTTCATACTATATACACTTGACATGGGGTTTGGCCTAGAAAACAAGGTCATTGCAAATGCAGATGATGCTACTCTCTTTGCATCAATTACATCTGAATGTAGATCTGTGGTGGCTGAATCCCTTAATAGAGATCGAGCTAAAATGTGTGCATGGTGCAAATGATGGGCATAAAGTTGAATCCAAACAAAACTGAAAGTATGATTGTAATTAGGTCAAAGACATCCAGATATCAGTATTAATAATTTTTCTTTAACTTTTTATGACTTGAAATTTTAGGTGTGATTTTCGATAACAAATTTACTTTTGTGAAACGCAATATATCTGTATCTTATTCAATTGCACACAAAAAAATGGATTATCGAGAAATTCTTAATATTTTTGGTGATCAATCTATTCTGAAGAAGTGTTTTACTTCTTTCATTCTACCTTGTTTTGAGTATTGTTCTCCTGTCTGGTCTTCAGCTGCTGATTCTCATCTGTATATGTTGGACAGGAACTTACGGTTTATTAAATTTCTTATTCCTGATCTAGATATTAATCTCTGACATCGTTGTTCAATTAGTTCATTATGCATATTGCATAAGATTTTTTATAATTCTGATCATCCTTTACATTCAGATCTTCCCGGACAATACCACCCTGTTCGTAATACTAGGTATGCAGTTATTTCTAATATTCAAGCCCTCTCTATCATGAGGCTCAATACTACACAGTATTCTAGAAGTTCTATTTCAGCAATGAATTGTAGCTTCTTCTTTTTTTTTTTTTTTAA
>NC_090726.1:182512836-182525336 GCF_036898095.1 Palaemon carinicauda
ATGGCATCCTCAGCCCCAGCACCGAACCATATAGCCCAGATTTCTTTAAATCCAATCTGAATTCTCGAAGTTCTGGTGGACATACAGAGCCACCCATGCCCTTTAAGCTGTGTGGGAGAAGGGGAGACTTTTTTCATCATTGAAAAGATTTTCATTTGACCCCTTTCCTCTTCCACTCCCCTCTCTGTTCCTCTCCTTTCCTCCTAGGCCAACTCCCCTCCTCCCTCATCGCTATCACCTTTATTTGCTTGTGTTACGATGTGTTATTTTTAACGACTTCTCTAGTCATTTTATTATCCTTTTGATGTTGCATGCACATTCTCTCTCTCTCTCTCTCTCTCTCTCTCTCTCTCTCAATGGGGTCAATGATCTTTACATTCATCGCCCCTGTTTGTTTACTAAATCAATATCTCTCTCTCTCTCTCTCTCTCTCTCTCTCTCTCTCTCTCTCTCTCTTGAGTTAATTAACAAATGGGTTGGAGACCATTGTGGACCAAGAGTGAAAATTAATTTTCAGCTGGTGGACGGAAAACTGATTGTCCGTCGCCTGTGCTGTGTCTGAATGGCTTTATTGTAAGAGTGAAGGCGGAATAATATATTCAGGCCCCTCTATTTCTGCAAGTAATTTAAGTTAATAAGAGGAAATCAATGGCACGCATGAGGTGAATTTAGAATTTAGAGGAACAGATGATTGAAGTAATTTGATAAGTATATAGTTTTTTTAATTAATCCATTATTTTTATTTGATATATATTTTTATTTTTCAGATCCTCTGTATTATATCTTATTTTTTTTTTTGGCGGAAAGACCCAGATTAGGGAACAAAAGCAAGGTTTACCAGGGTGCCTTAAAAGAGGTATATATATATATATAGCCTATATATATATATATATATATGTATGTATATATATATATATGTATATATATATATATATATGTATATATATACGCACATATGTAGATATATATATATATATATATATATTTATATATATAGATATAGATATAGATATATATATATATATATATATGGGGAGAGAGAGAGAGAGAGAGAGAGAGAGAGAGAGAGAGGGGGGGTGGTTTAGTGTATACTTCAAATCCATGAAGTGATCACAAATCGGTTTACTTAACTTCATTTTCTTTTATATCGTTACGAAGAGGAATACCGTGGGTGAAATGTAAGAAAATCTTAATATTATTATTTCTTTATGAGAAACTTCTGGTTCAATGATTTTCTTTTGTCGTGGAACCTAGATATTCATGAAAAAATATTTGAATCTTTGAATTGAGCGAAAGTTCACTCAGCAGCAGTTGAGATACAAAATGTATGTAGTTAAATATGTTTAATGTTGTTCAAAATATAGATCGTTTCTTGTTGAGATCTAATTTTATTTAGAAGATAGGTCAGATTCGATGACCGCGGTAGATTCTGGAATTCCCAGGTAGCATTGTTTGGTGGTATGATTTGGTAACTAGTGCATTGTGGGTAAATAGGCTCTACGTGTTGTTATCATCATTATTATTATTATTATTATTATTATTATTATTTTATTACTACTTGCTAAGCTACAAGCCCAAATGGAAAAACAGCGTGCTATAAGCCCAGGGGCTCCAATAAGGAAAATTGCCTCGTGAGGAAAGGAAACAAGGAAACAAAATATTTTCAGCACAGTAACATAAAATAAATATATCCTATATAGACTATGAAAACTTTACCAAAACAAGAGGAAGAGAAAAAAGATAGAATAGTGTGCCTGATTGTACCCTTAAGCAAGAGAATTTTAACCCAAGCCAGTGGAAGACCATGGTACAGAGGCTATAGCACTACCCAAGAGTAGAGAACAATGGTTTGATTTTAGAGTGTCCTTCTCCTAGAATAACCGCTTACCTTACCTAGAGTCTCTTCTACCTTAACCACTGAACAATTGTGTTGCAACATTTACCCCTTGGATGAAGAAGAATATTTTGGTAATCTCAATGTTTTCAGATGGTTAATGATGGTTTATATATATCTTATTAAGGCTAGTGGTTATTATTAAAGAAGACATTCCGGTTCCCTGAGGCCGCCAACCTTTAGTTATGAAGAGCGGGGATTTCTTGGGTGCTAGTCTTTTAATAATGAATTGAACATATGTAGAATTTTCAGAGCATAGACTTTCATAATCGAAAATTGTCAAATGTCTGCATATTTTGTATGAAAGCGCTTTTACTTTATTTTTTTGCGGGCATTAATTCAAAAAGGTGTCCTGACGTATTTATCATTACAGCATTTGTAGCTAGAGGGGCACTCTGTAGAGCGCAAACCTCCGCCGAGGCAGCTCATTTCTCGACCTTTTGCTCAACCTTGACTTTGACCTTTGATTTTAATATGTATTCATTGGCGTGGATTTTCATACACTCAAACATGAACCAAGTGTTAAGTATTTGTGGCAACGTGAATTGGACATTTTGCTTGACCGTAACCTTGACCTTTGACCTTTGACCTTTGACCTTGACCTTCTAAAACTTAATCACTTCCAGCTGTTTACATAACAGTTAATCCCTGCAAGTTTCATTACTCTACGATTAAAATTGTGGCCAGGAAGCTGTTCACAAACACACACACACACTCCAAGAAAGGGTTAAACATAACCAACTTCTATCTTCGTTGGCGGAGATAATAAAGGATATTGTGAGCCTTAGTTGTTAGTTAGTGAAGGCTTTAATAATATTTAGGTAATATCACATAATTATCGAATGCGAACAGTATATCTTTGCCTGCTTACTAGTTTGCTTTCCTTTGTCTTCTAAAGCTATGTCTTTCTATCTGCAGACTATTTATTTTAATTCGGCGAACATCATTACTTTAACAGAACTTGACTCTTTTCAAACCATGACCTGCCATTTTATATTAAACAATATATTTGGTGATTTATATTTGAAGTTACGTCATATCATAAAGTAAAATTTTTAGGTGTTGAAGTAATTGGTCCTATGAGGTAACCTCATTTATTATCTGTTGTTTGTTTCTGATCTGTTAGAAAGTATCGATATCTATAGCAACCATTTTATTACATGATATTTTAGTATCAATTTATTCTTCTTGGGTACAGAGAGTCCCCAACTCACAAACACAGATCCAACTGAAAATAAAGATAAGATAAAGACAAACTGTAATAAAACAATATTATATGATTTAATACACTAAGCAAATGAGATTTGTAATAACCTGGTAGCTATTTCATATGAAATCTAACTATTTGCTGACCTTTGTAGATGGAAATTATAGGCATAGGATTCAGGTTAGGCCTACCATAGGCCAAAATTTAACAAAATTTGACTTACAAATATCTTAAAACCTATTAAGGTTGTAAGTCGAGGACCTTCTCTATTTCAAAATTAAATAGTTATTACATGCGTCCACAACATAACTCTTCGTTGCAATACCAGGATATAGTATTGAATCAGTTATTGATTCAGAAGATGTAGGTTTAAATTACATCAATGTTACCAGACTTTACTCCTTTCCTTTGCATAAAATGAAAACATAAGGAAAATTAAATGGAGTGATTGAAATTCCCTTTTCTTGATTGCATGTATACCATCTAGGTAATTACACACACAAATGGGGTAAAACTTTACGTATTTCTTTGAACACATTATGCATGAAATCACTGCACTTTGATATTAGTTATATTTTTTAATTTGTTTTAACCCATAGCACCTGATGGAACCATTATCCAATTTAAAAAAAATAGTTACAAATTAACAAACATGGATATATATAGAAATAAGAATGAACAAAGTTGATAAAAAAACAATTATCCTTTCATTCCATTTGTACTAATCAGAAAAACTAAACAACTGTGAAATTAAATTTAAATGTAAAATCACCATCGATAAATTCTTAGAGACACTTTGATAGATACTGTTTTCTTCTTGATTAACTGACGCTAAAGATGCAATTTGTTCTCCCAGTTAAACTACACTTCTCTGCAACTCAGTACAAAAAGTACCAAGAGAAAAAAAAAAAAAAAAAAAACGACGCAGTTTTATATCGTACGTGAGATGTGTGAGAATATTTTACACTCAAATTTGGCACTCGGAAGAGAGAGAGAGAGAGAGAGAGAGAGAGAGAGAGGAGAGAGAGAGAGAGAGAGTTTATACCCAGACTAGAAAGATTTCGAGACGAAGCGTGGAGGAATTTTATTACATTTTAACAAGTTGAGATGATTATGTTCATGAATAACAACCATACTAATATTTCCTCATAACTTTTTCCCTATATATTTCTTACACATATGATTATTAGATACATTAAAGAATTCATTATCACTATGGTATATGATACGAGAAGAAATTTTAGAGTAATGTCCAATGGTGAAAGAAAGAAATAGAAAATACTCTTTGAAGTCCATGTAACTGACTGCCTAATCGAGTTTGTACCAAATCATCAGTTTATTTTTCAATTTTTATATTTTGTTTAGTAACTTTATTTTAGTTTTCTTAGGTCACTAGTTTAAGAGAGAGTATTGAAGATGCTTAGGGGTCAAATCCGAGTATCTCTGAGTATAAATCAAATGTTTTTAAATTGGAAAATGGTAGTATTTCTCTCTCTCTCTCTCTCTCTCTCTCTCTCTCTCTCACACACACACACAGACACAAACAAACACACAAACAAACAAGGGTGTTAATTAGTCCCTACATCCGATAAGTTGTAAAGTGGGTCAAAGGTTTACTTCCAAACCAGATGGTTTAGGTAATCGATGATACTCTCCAGTGTGCAATGGTCTAGATTTTTAATGATACTTATGTGAAAGTCTACGGTCTATCCACAGAACGTTTTAGTTACAACGTTATTCTTTTCTTTGTTGCCGCTGAAAACACTTATAGTTTGTTGTTTATAGTGATTAGGATGAATGGTTAGGTCTTTGTGAACTTAAGTTTTTTTATATGATGGTATTCATCGCAATACTGGTTCATTAACAATAGTTCTTTTCGGTTGTCTTACACTTACACACACACACGCACACCGCACACACACACACACACACACACATATATATATATATATATACACATATATGTATATATACTGTATATATATGTATATATATATTATATATATATATATATATGTACATATATCTATATACAGTATATATATATATATATATACATACATATATATATATTATATATATAAAAATCTCATCATCTTCATCATCAGCCATAACTAGTCCACTGCTGGACAAGTGCCTCAGACATGTCCTTCCACTTGCGCCTGTTTATGATCTTTTCATGCCAGTCTTTAATTGCAACCTTTCTTAGTTCGTCAATCCATTGTCTTCTCTTCCTACCCCCGCCTCTTTTACAATCTCTAGGGACCCATTTTGTTATTCTTAATGCCCATGTATTATTTGCCATTCTGATTATATGTCCTACCCATGTCCATTTCTTTTTCTAACTTGTTAGAATATCCTCTAATCTAGTATCCATCTTTTTTCTGTCCCTAAGTGTTATTCCCATTATTATTCTTTCCATATGTCTTTGAGTTGTAATTAGCTTATGTTCTAAAGCCTTATTAAGGCACCAAGTTTCTGATGCATAAGTTAGTACTTGTAGGACCATCTGATTAAATACTTTTCTCTTTAGAGAAAGTGGCATTTTTACTTTTCATAATCTAATTTTGTTTACCAAAACCTCTCCATCCCATGCTTATATATATATATATATATGTGTGTGTGTGTGTGTGTGTATATATATATATATATATATATGTATGTATGTATGTATGTATATATACATATGTGTGCATATATATACATGTATATACGTATATATATAGTGTGAGTGTGTGTGTGTTTGTGCGTGTTAGTGTGTGCGTGCATGTAGTAAGTGTATGTATTTCTTGGAATGCTCTGAAATTTTGAGTGCTCGCTTCTCGGGCACTGGTAACAGCTCCATATACGTCGATTATGAGTAAAGTTTGGTGCTTTTTATACTTTTCTCAAGTTCTCACTCAAGCGTCTTCCTACTTCAAACTCCAACTTTGTTAAGCTTTCTTTAATCTTATTTTCTTTTCTCGACCTGGCAAGTGCTTTCGAGGGTTAGCTGTTCAACTAAGGGAGACGTCATGCGTATCTGCTTTATAATTGGAAGAAGGTTTTTGCAGCTTGTGATGATAGTTAAGAGGTCTGTCAGTGTTTGGCAAAGTCTCTGTAATGAAAAGCAATTCTCTCTTATGCTCTAGTCTGATAAATTTATAGTTTTTTACTGTTGAAATTCGTTTCTTTTAAGATTTTGAGTGATCGATTTATTCTAAGGTTTTTCAAATCTTTCATTTGGCTTTGTTTTGAGTATTGTTCTCCTGTCAGGTCATCAGGTGCTGAATCTTATTTTCATTGTTTGAAGAAGAACGTGCAAGCTATGAAATTTTTCATTCCTTATCTAGATGTTAATCTCTGGCTCCGTTGTTCAAGTATTTATTTACGCATCTTGCCCAAGACTTGGATTCAGATCTTCCCAGACAGTACCATCCTGCACGTAATACTAGGTATGCAGCTAATCATCATGCCTGGCTATATATCAGGTCAGTGAGATCGGTGTTACTGTATGGACATTAGTCGTTGTAGGACAATGAAACTATATCCAACAGATTTTGTAGTTTGTAGATTTAAGCCCTTTGAAGAATATTGGGAGTTGAACGGCAGGACAGGATTTGAAATGAAACTATAATAGAAAATACTCGAGGGCCATATGTGGATGAGAGCCTGGTGAGGGGTAGATGGGGATGGGTTGGGCTTGCTCTTCGCACTCCCCAAGGGAGATTTGTTCACCAAACTTTCAACTGGGCTCCACAAGGCACTGGAAGAGATGGGAGACCCAGGCCTACATGGGTGAGGACTATGAAGCATGAAGTAGGAGATGATGAATGGAGAAGTATTGATTTAAAAGCTCAAGATAGAGGCGACTGGCAAAATCTAACGAAGGCCCTTTGCGTCAATAGATGTGAGAGGGGATGATGATGATGATGATGATGATGACGAATCATGCCTCTCAATCATAAAGGTCAATAATACACAGTATTCTAGAAGATTTATCCCTGCTGTGACCAGATTGTGGAACGGCTTCCTAATCAGGCAGTTAAATCATTGGAACTTCAGAAGTTCAAAACTTGCTGCGAATGTATGATGAACAGGCTGACATAGGTTTCTCTTCATATTTAATATGACAGATATATTTTAATTTGTAGGTAGTAGGTTGGCCAGGGCACCAGCCATCCGTTGTGATACTACCGCTAGAGAGTTATGACGTCCTTTGACTGGCCAGACAGTATTATATTGAATCCCACTCTGGTTACGGCACATTTTTCATTTATCTACACATAACCGAATAGTCTGGCCTATTCTTTCCACATTCTTTTCTCCCCTCATACACCTGACAACACTGAGATTATAAAACAATTCTTCTTCACCCAAGGGGTTAACTACTGCACTGTAATTGTTCAGTGGCTACTTCCTCTTAGTAAGAGTAGAAGAGACTCTTTAGTTGTGGCTAGCCACTCTTCTGGGAGAAGGACACTCCAAAATCAAACGATTGTTCTATAGTCTTGGGTAGTGCCATAGCCTCTGTACCCTGGTCTTCCACTCTAGAGTTCTCTTGCTTGAGGGTACACTCGAGCACACTATTCTATCCTTTTTATCTTTTTTTTTTTTGAAGTTTTCATAGTTTATATATTACAGATTTATTTTAATGTTATTATTCTTAAACTTCTCTTGTATATTTACCTTTTTTCCTTTCCTCACAGCTATTTCTCCCTGTTGGAGCCCTTAGGCGTATAGCATCCTGCTTTTCCAACTAGGGTTGTAGCTTAGGAAGTAACAACAACAACAACAACAATAACAAGAAATCTGTGAAAAGTCAGTTGGCAGAAGTTATGAAAAACTTGATATAAAAACTATACCAAATATTTCGGAAACTTTATATCAAATGGTGAAGAAAAGTTTCTCTCTCTCTCTCTCTCTCTCTCTCTCTCTCTCTCATGCCAGGTTGGTACGTGACAGGTATAACCTGCTGTTTGACCTGGCAACACATCTTGGATTCTTTTCTTACTTCTATTGAAGTATTTTTGACGTATCCAATTATGTTAGCTATATGACTACCGTAATACTGGTCAATTCTCTCTCTCTCTCTCTCTCTCTCTCTCTCTCTCTCTCTCTCGAGCGAATAATCAAATCATTACCAAGATAGCTTTGCGTAACATCGTCGTGGTGTGGCTCTATTTATAAATATTTAATACATTACTTTTTTAATTATTCATTATTTGGTTAATTAATTAATTAGCATGCATATATATATATATATATATATATAGTAAGTTAGTAAAGAAGTCAGCGGATAAAGATTGCTTCATAAGCTTTCATTGGTTTGCTACTGATGTGCTTCTATAAAAGAGAGAGAGAGAGAGAGAGAGAGAGAGAGGAGAGAGAGAGAGAGAATTTAATAAGATTTTTTCCTCGAATTAACAGTTCTCTTTGAAGCATACTAATAGATTATACTGTTTTGTTTATCCTTCATTCATTGGACCTACATTGGCTGTCCCTTCCTCGCCGGTCGTGTGATAGCTTTAAAACTCTTCCATATGCTTGACCGTACATCTTTAATTTGTACCCTGTGCCTCTCTCTCTCTCTCTCTCTCTCTCTCTCTCTCTCACTGTCTATCCGGCTCAACCCGGATATTTGTCCTCTGTTAATTTAGCTGGCCATATATCCCAGGTTTCTCTGACAGCCCTCCTGTGATTTCCTCTATCTATTTACTCTTCTGAACTTCAAGATGGAGATCATAAACTCTCTCTCTCTCTCTCTCTCTCTCTCTCTCTCTCTCTCGTGGAGGTGTTAATCAGAAAAAAACTCGAAAAATGGAAATGCATGGTTACTATTAGTAATTCTTCAGTTTTTGTTTTCCTCATTCAGTTTTTGTCGACTTGGCAAAGAGGTGTCGTCCGCTTATCCGCAGAATGAGAGAGAGAGAGAGAGAGAGAGAGAGAGAGAGAGAGAGAGAGAGAGAGTGTGTAAACGTTATACATCAGTCAGGGCCGCAAGTCCATTGCAACACTAGTGATTGAACGCAGCGACGAGAAGGTTGCCTGGCATCCCCCTCGTTTCTCGTGTCTTGAATCAGTTGGTTTCGGGAGCTGGTGGAGAGAGGGTCTACGTCTGTGGCTAGTGACCGGGTCACTGTAAAAACCCCGACGGTAACAACCTCTTCTCTGAGAGACTTGACAGACAGATAGAACTTCACCTGTGATTGCTGTTATCAGTTTTAAGCTGACGTGGAGAAACTGTTACGTCAAGACAGAACACATTGATAAATAAGTTCTCTGTTGACTTTTGTGATTTCTTCTTTTGCCGTCGAGATAATTAAAAGGAAAGGTACTCAATTGATTTCTGTTCCGTCTTATGTAATTTATGTAATGCACTTCGCCTTCGCTCGCGCTGGGGTTCATTGACAACTAGGTATCAAATATTTTCGCACCCACTTAAATATTGTATTTGTAGTTATAGATGAGTTATGGTTATTCGAATATACATACGTGATGCTATCGAACGTGTCACCTGTAATCTACGCGTGGACCTGCAAGTGCCAATTAAAGCAGTTTGAATGAATCAAAGGGAAAATGAAAGCAAGTGATAAACATTGTTGATCTCTGTTTTACGTCACACACACATATATATATATATATAAATATATATATATATATATATATATATATGTATATATATATATATACTGTATTTATTTAGTCATTTATATATATATATATATATATTATATATATGTATGTATAATATATGTATATATACAGTATATATAATTATATATATATGTATTTGTATATGTATATATATATATATTTATATACATATATATATATGTGTATATATATACAGTGTATATATATACATATAATAATTATATATATACCGTGTATATATATATATATACACTCATATATATATATATATATATACACATATATATATAATATATATATATATATATATATGTATGTATGTATACACACACACACGTGAGTATACATATATATCACGCATAAATGCCAGTTTACTACCTATTAAAGAATGGAATAATCATGTAATTTAATAGCTTTGGAAATTCAGAAATGTTCGAGATTTCGTTATAGTTATTATAGCTATTAGCATATTGTCTGTCATTGTGTAGTGTCCACTGTGGTTTAGTAATCACTCAAATATTAGTTATTTATTTTTTACATGTTTGATAATTTTAGTGCATGTTTTTTTCTTCCTATTTGATTTCTTGTTATTTAGTGTTTATTATTAAGTGATGTGAGAATTTCGATATGATAGGAATGTAAGTGTTACGATATGCAATTGATGATTTAAATAATTTTGATAAATATAATAATGATAATAATAATATGGAATCTTTTTTTTTTTCGTTAACTAATTCCCGTTTATTTCTGGGCGTAATTTCCATCTTTTTATCGAATTGATTTATTTTTTTAGTTCGTTTTTATTAATATTTTGCTTCATTTTATTATTATTATTATTATTATTATTATTATTATTATTATTATTATTATTATTATCTATATGAGGTCATTATGTTAGTAAAATTATTATTTTTATGGAATGTTTGGTATATTGAATAAAAAAAAATTAGCATGTATAAATTGACATAAGAACATGGACAGTCAAATTAAAAGAAGTGCTATATGATGCTAACTAATAAGCGAAATTTTTGCCATAGAAAAGAATAAGTTTGAATAAAGCATAGAAATTAGCATATCTACGTTAAAAGAGAATAAACAGTAAATGAAAAAATATCTATGGCCTTGCAAAGGACTTGAGCTGAGATATCTTCAAGTCATGGACCATTACTATGATCTTTGTTCTTGTCCCATGACTTGGGAAAAGCATCTCATATCCTTCATTTGTATGCTGAAGAGGTTAGAGTAAACATATAAAAACTTCCAGTCTCTTTGGTTACGGCTCATTTTTCCCTTTTTCATTTGCCTATACCAACACCGAATAGTTTGGTCTGTTCTTTACATATTCTTCTCTGTCCTCATACACCTTATAACTGAGATTACCAAACAATTCTTCTTCGAAGGCTCAAGGGGTTAACTACTGCTCTGTAATTTTTCAGTGGCTACTTTCCTCTTGGTAAGAGTAGAAGAGACTCTTTAGCTCTGGTAATTAGCTCTTCTAGGAAAACACTTCATTGTTCTTTAATCTTGGGTAGTGCCATAGCCTGTGTACCGTGGTCTTCCACAGTCCTGGGTTAGAGTTCTCTTGCTTGAGGGTACACTCACGCACACTATTCTATCTTGTTTTTCTTCATCTTGCTTTTTTAAGTTTTTATAGTTTATATATATAAAATGTCTTATGTAATGTTGTTACTGTTCTTAAAATATTTTTTGATTGTTCATTATTTCTCTTGAATTTTATTTATTTCCTTGTTTCCTTTCCTCACTGGACTATTTTTTTTTTTAATGGAGCCCTTGTGGTTATAGCATCTTGCTTTTCCAACTAGGGTTGTGGCTTAATTAGTAATAATAACTAATTGGAAGTTTTTTTTTTTTCCATCTGTGAACATCTGTCATCACCAGGGTACATTATTTGAGAGGGAATTTAATCAAAACTAAATTCTGTTTAAATAGTTTATATTATTATTGTTGTTGTTGTCGTTAGTTGGTTAGTTAGTTATTAAGGTAATTAGTTATAATGATGATATATTCGTGTAGGACCTTGATTGTCATTTTAAGGACCTGGGAAAAAACAAAGAATCCCTGGAAAATAGGAATACAGACACATACATATGTACATACATACACATACTGTATATATATATATATATATATATATATATATCGTATGTTGAATAATCTAAGTAAATCAAGACTTTAAACTTAAAGATGATAATTATTTGTTAAAATAGGTAGTAATTTCATGATAATTTTCATTGCTAATTGGCAATTGTTAAAATTTACCGATAAATTGATTTGCGGATAAATTCGAACGAACAAAACTGAACAGGATAGAATTTGAATTAAACATAATAATAACCTCAAAAGAGAATTAATAAGGTTTATTAGAATTAAGTTTAAAACAAAAATTTTCGTGGGTAACAGTGTAATTATTAACCATGCTTGATTTTAGTATTGGTACCATTATAATCACATGCATATTGATAAAATTACCCCCAATTTTATCGATATAACACTACTACTACTACTACTACTACTACTACTACTACTACTACTACTACTATTATTAGTATTATTTCTAATAATTCATGCCACAGGTTTTTAACTAGTAAAAAAATTCTCGATAGAATATAAATCAATGCTGCAAAAAGAGGGAAAAATGGCAAAACTTAAAAGAAATACAGAAGAGAATAAGAAATGTATTAAAGTAAGTAAACCAAATCAAATGTAATCTGTAAAAGCTACTGGAATTTTGATATATTCAAT
>NC_090726.1:182535336-182537836 GCF_036898095.1 Palaemon carinicauda
GACAAGGATGCTGCCACAAAGACAACGAGGGTAATTAAGGGTATTAATCTCCTTAGAATAGAAAAGTAATAATATTGCTGTATTGAATAATGAAATGAGAAAGCTACAGCCAATATATGCCGTTCATTATTTCTGAAATCTTGTAGAACAGAGATTATTGTTTAATGACTTAAAAAATAGTCATACGCAAGGAGAACAAAATGTACAGTTTATTAAGTTATATTGGAGAAAGTCATATATATCAAGCAAAGATGAAATTTTACGGCAGAAAAGCAAGGCAAAAAGACTGATGAGTGAATAAATCTTGGAATAAAAGTCGTGAAAGGAGAGATGTTACATGGAGTGAATCCATTCGTTTACAATGGATTTGGTATTTGATAATGGTTATTAAATGTTGAGGATAGAACAGAAGCCGATCTCATCGAAGTAAAATTGGATGTGTTCCGTATAAATCTGAAAGCTTTTCTGGAAATGACTTGAGAAAGAAGGAACGTTTAAAATTTGAAAGATGACATTCCACAAGGAGGTGATAGGATTAAAAGTTAAATGTTAATTCATTGTTGTGAAAGTGCAGTGGTAGATAAATACATATGGACGATGGAAGAATTTAATGTTGTTAAGTAAAAGGAATAACTGTCCATTTTATTCGAAAGGAACAGGTGACATTGCAATCATATAATAGGGACTATAGTCCATTTCTTTTAGCGAGGCATATTTGCACCGACTCGCAGCGGTGCCCTTTTAGCTCGGAAAAGTTTCCTGATCGCTGATTGGTTAGAATTATCTTGTCCAACCAATCAGCGATCAGGAAACTTCTCCGAGCTAAAAGGGCACCGCTGCGAGTCGGTGCAAATATGCCTTGCTAAAAGAAATGGACTATAGTTGAGTGTTTAAGAAGGCAGTTAGGCGTTTTCCTGATAAAATATAAAGCTTTTTTTCACAATACCTAGGCGTAAAATATTTTGTTAGTGATATTATATCCAGTTCACTACTAAGATCAATAGAGGCATAAAACATTTGGGAATCGACCTCGGGAATTTGTGAGAAAAATATCTCAAAAGTTTATCACTGCTACAAACGTGTTTTGTGTTTAGCATTGAAGGGGTATGTAAAGCGTCAGGAAAACATATGACATTTTTATTGAGTGGAGGTTCTCCTTAAAGAATAGTGCAATATTGAATTTATAATCCGTGGCCATTAAATCAATAGTTATTGCTTATGATTATGATATATGTACTTCAGTACAGTTTTGAAGCTTCAGTAATTTCATATTTATCATGTTTTCATTGAGGGCTGTATATGTTAAAAGTGAAGTACAGTACCATAAATGTTCATGTTTGTTTGTGCTTGTTTATACACACATATGCATGTCCATATTTGGTACACACGTGTTTATAGTTTATACGTGCATATACATGACTAAATTATACATTGGAGTTTGGTGTGTAACCGAGCATAGAACAACGCCAGAATTTAAAAGTTTTATGAGCGAAGTCTTATGATATAACATAAAGTATGATCCCCTGTGGAAACTACAGTTCGTCATCAAATAAATCGCGGAATTATCACGTGTCGCCATTGTGCCAAGACAGGGGGAAAAGGTCCGTGACCGCTTAGCATTAACGCATAATCTCTTTGACCATTCAAAAACTCAGACGAATAAAATCTTGTCTTTCCGTTGCTTGATCTTTAGAATAACTGTCGTGTGTCCTGCTGTTGCAGCTCTTAAAAACACACTGATTTAGGTGGGAAAAAAAAGAAGATAAATTTACTGCTAACGTAAAAATGCCGTGACTCGAGGGTTTGTGTGCATGGAGAATCTGATTCCAAAACAAAAGACTTCAGCTACACTACTGTGAAGCTTCAGTCACGAGGGTGGGGTGGTTGATGAAATGCAACGGAGGTTTTCATATATTTTCATCTTTACTGAAGTGAAAGAAGTTTGCCAATACTGTATCTGTTTACTTGACGCTTGCTGATTATTTTTGTCATTCTACAGTACGAGAATTACGTCTTTGCCATCATTTAAGGGGTGTGGTAGCCTAATGGTAACGTCACTACTTGGCGTGCTGCCAGACTGGGGTTCGAGACCCACTGAAGCTCGATAGTTTTAGTTTCTACAACTTCACCCTCCTCTTGAACAAAGAAGGGGTGTTCGGGGGGAGCCTGTTGAGTTATCTGCAGCCATTGCCTGGCACTCCCTAGTCCTAGCTTGGCTGAAGAAGGGCTTGAGCACTGATCATATGTATATATGGTTGGTCTATTGGATATTGTCCTGCTAAGTCATTATAAGTGTCCGTTGCCTC
The DNA here is from genome assembly GCF_036898095.1 of Palaemon carinicauda. Taxonomy (NCBI): domain Eukaryota; kingdom Metazoa; phylum Arthropoda; class Malacostraca; order Decapoda; family Palaemonidae; genus Palaemon; species Palaemon carinicauda. Next base: position 182,537,643 of record NC_090726.1, read on the forward strand.
TGCCATTCATGAGTGGCCTTTAAAAACCTTTAGAACCGTACGTCCTGTGGGTCGTAGAAAGCGAATAAAAGGACAGCTGTGACCTTGCAAGATTGCTTTTTAGCAAAAGGTTTATGTCAATGTCAGTAACCCTGGAAACTTCTGATTAGTCGTTGGACTTGGTCAAGACTTATGCTCACCACCAATAATTGGCT
>NC_090726.1:182542836-182547836 GCF_036898095.1 Palaemon carinicauda
CAAATACAGCTCAGTAGTTAACCCCTTGGGTGAAGAAGAATTGCTTGGTAATCTGTGTTGTCAGGTGTATGAGGACAGAGGAAAATATGTAAAGAACACACCAGAATATTCAGTGTGTGTGTGTGTGTGTGTGTGTGTGTGTGTGTGTGTGTGTGCTTGTAGGCAAAGGAGAAATGAACGGTAACCAGAGAAAAGGATCCGATGTAGTACTGTGTGGCCAGTCAAAAGACCCCATAACTCTCTAGCAGTAGTATCTCAACGGGATGCTGGTGCTCTGGCCAACCTACTACCTAGTCAGTAATAATACTAATGACACTTCACGGAAGAACAAGTGACGTCACTTCATAAAATCCCCATTCGGACACCTCATTGCCAACTCCATTAGCGGGTCGTGACCCCCCCCCCCCCCCTACTCAACATGCCCATGACGTGTATCAACGATGCATGACTCGTAAACCTGGAAAGGACGACATTTAGCCCAAGGTTAAAGGGTCGTAGATATATTTATTGCAATTATGACTAATGGCATCGGAGTCATAGCAATGATCTGCAATCATGATCTCATCTTCGTGCGATTTTATAATGCATTATAGTAATTAACTCGTGAAATACAATACTAATTCTTCTAAGTATTTCCTATAGAGCCGTATATAATTTCTATGCAGCTTCTGATAGGGCAGATTGTTTGTAATGAAATAATTAACTGTTTTAGGATAATTTAGAATTGCGGGTTGAGTAAGGTAGCAGTCATGAAATTGCCTCTTAATGTCTAAAAGTATTCTTATATATACAATGGTAATTAGTATTAGGTGTTGTGATATCTATCTTTGTAGAGTAACGTGTATACACACACACATATATATAAATATATATTATATATATATAAATATAATATATATATGTAAATATATATGTATGTATATATATGCACATATTTAAATAGATAAATATATATATATATATATATATATATATATATATATATATATGTATATATATACACACACATATTGTATGTGTGATTCTATTAAGGCATGTTGCCAAGATAATAAATTGTATGTTAAAAAGAACAGATGATTTTAGGGGGGCGTAAATAAGAGAGAGAGAGAGAGAGAGAGAGAGAGAGAGAGAGAGAGAGAGAGAGAGAGAGAGAGAGAGAGAGAGAGAGAGAGAAAGTAAGGTATATATTGATTAGTGTCGTATCATGTCTTTGCAGATGGGACTGCGGGTCGGTTCAGCAGCTGTGCGGCCGTTTCCATGAGGAGGAGGCCGACGACTGAAGCTACGGGTGCCGGCGTTCTTCTTCTTCCTCTTCTTCATCTTCTTCTTCTTCTTCATCCAGCGAGCTGGTGGTCGCCCTCAAGCCTCTTCTTCTTCTTCTCTGCAACGCTTTCACTCCAGGATCACTTGGATTAGTCCACGTCTCGTATTTCGAAGAGATAAGCGAACTGGTCGGTCGTGCTACTGTCATTGTCTTGTCATTCACGCGAAGAACTGTCACGTTTTATATTAATGACGGATTTTTTATAAGTTTATTTTTAATAGATATCAATCATGACTTCTGATTTAATAGTTTAATGACGCAAGAAAAAAAGGCGTTGCCATTTTAAAAGGATTTGATCAATGCATACTTAAAGATAACTGAAAACAGTGAAGGTTCCAGTCCATATATGTTATTTAAAGCCAAGAAACTGTCAAAAGTAGAAGTCCGGGTCTTCCAGGTGTCATAATCCGCATTAAAGACCACTAAAACGTTGCAGTAACTTCACCAGGAGGAGATCCTGATCTTAGAGAGCCTTCATTTTAGCGCGAACTCCAACAGAAGTCATATTACACAGGAAGAGTCAATAGTGGAAGAGAAGAAAGATTTAAGAGATCTGCCAGATTAGGGTACAAACACATAACAGACAGAATCGTTACTTTTGGGTTCTTGGAAGAGGTTTAATCAAGAAGGCCTGAGAGGATTGTCAACTCCTATGAATGAAAATAAGTCCATGACGTTTAGTTGGCTTACACGAGTTTAATAAATTGGATATTTGATTGATAGTAATTCTGTCACCTTTTTTTGCTTTTGAGAAATACCTGAAAAAAGTAAGGCATTTCGAAACCACCTTTAAAAGGCCAAGTACTTAAAATTCCATCATACTATTGATGCAGAAGTGCCATGCAAACTGAGAGTTAGTTTTGTGATATCAGTTCGAAAACTAGTTCCTATTTTGTATACAATTAAGTTATGATTTCATCGTTATAACTTTTTCTTACACCGTTTCTTACATTTTTACCTTTCTTTAATGACACAAGAGCTATTTAAAGGGGTTTATAGCATAGATTGAAAACACGTGAGTTACTCGTAAAGTTTTTATGATTATAGTTTGCATTAATACACCTAATAGAGATTCGTGAAATTGAATCTAGTGTGAAATATTGCGTGTTGTGAACCCTCCGTCCCTTCTTTAACCCAAATGGTGATCTTATAGGTTAAGAGCCTTTGAAATCGTTACTGTTATTAATTACAGAAAAGCAAAATCTATGAATATATATAAATATCCATCCGTCCTGTGTTGTACATGAAATTTTAACATATAGAACTGGTGAAACATTTTGAATATTCATATAAGTGAAGCATATCAAGTCTATTGTAGTCTTAGGACTAAATCATCATAAGTGTAGAATATATAAGTTTTGTGAAAGTGTTTTAGACAGGGAAAAATAACCCTTATTCACCGATATCCTAGAGGTCCAGTGTATCCCTCCTCCGTCCTTCCGTCCTGATCCGTATCCCTAGCCAGTGATTCTTCTCGAGCATTAAGGAGCCAAAGCTGGTTTCAAGGACTGGCTTTGAAGATTAAGGCTACGCTGGAAATCACCAAATCTCTGCAGGTGACGAAGATTCGCCTGGTGTCCAGCGCCTCGAAGCCGGGCCCGAGGAGAAGAGCCAGCTTAGAATCGTCCGCCTCTTCCGCCACCCCTAGCGAGTGCTGTCACTCTTCCAAGAGCCACAAGAAGAAGAGTCAGGAGAAAAACAAGAAGAAAGGGCGGATCCACAAGAAGAAAAGAGAGGAGGAAGAGAAGTCCCTTCGAAACCGCTCCTCCAACAACAAGAAGAGCTCGAGGGTGAAGATGGCTACCGAGGAGGACCCGCTGTCGGTCACCCTTGATCGCCTTACGCAGGCGGTCGCTCAGCCGATAGAAAATATGGATACGATAAAGACTCTGATCTCAAGGTTGCACTCCAAACTGAAGGTTCAGGGTAAGTAAAATTTGTATTATTGTAGTTTTTAGTCATTTTCAGGTGTGTGTTTGTGTGTATGAAAGGAAGGCTTATCACAAGATCTTGGTACCTAGATATCGCACATGTTTAGGTTAACGTGGTCATTTACTATAATATTCTGAATGTAACTAGTTAAGCAAAATGTATTATTTAGTAGCGAAATCGCTGTATCATATTTTTTTTTCTTTTTTTAAATATATATTTTTTTCAGAACAATATATTTTCCTTGGTACTTGACACATATTGTCTCACAGTAGTCTCCCTCAAGTAGGTTATAGTTTGGCCTTTAGGTAGTTCACTCGCCCCTTTGCCGTCATTTAGAAAACTTCGATGAACTGTTACGTGGAAAAAGTTCAGCTTGTGTCGTAAGAATCTTCTAAGTGAAATACTTTTGTATTCTTAACTTATATAAATAAGTTAACTATTTGAATATGAATTTACAGATTTTTCTATTTTGCTTATTGCTCATTATTCGTCTCTTACTCGTTTTGTATTAATTAGTTTAGCTGTTTATCATTATGAATTATCAATGCCATCTGCTATGTGTAGACCGGTGGTTACTGAATCCATTAATAGAGATCTAGCTAAAATTAGTTCATGGTGTAAATTATGGGGTAGGAAATTGAACCTTGACAAAACTTAAACTATGATTGTTGTAGGTCAATGACAGTGGCTCCTCAACATCCAAATCTATGCATTGACAATGTCTCTTCAATTATACACAACTCAATTAAAATTATAGGTATGATCCATAATTATAAATATATTTTTGAGAAACACGCATGGTCTGTATTTACTTCAATTGCACAAAAATTGGCTAATTATCATATACTGTGTATATATATATATATATATATATATATATATATATATATATATATATATATATATATATATATATATATATATTTAGTGATCAATCTATCCTGAAGAAATGTTTGATTATTTCATTCAACCATTTTTTAAATATCGATATCCTGGTTTCTAGTTGCTGACTCTTGTTTTAATTTGTTGGCCAAAAAATGTGGTCTATTAAATTTCTTCGTTTAGTTAGTTCTTATATCATATTGCATCGTAATTTCCATAATTCTGACCATTCTTTACACTTGGATGTTCACATCTTCCTAATCTGGCGGTTGAATCGGTGGAACTCAAAAAGTTCAAACTCGTTGCAAATGCTTTTCGTTTGAACAGATGAACATGTCCCCTTTCATAGTTTATATATGACTGATCTGTTTTAGTGTTGATATTGATCTTGATATAGTTTATATTATTTTTTCTCTCTAATCTAGAGTATTCGCAGTCTGTTTCCTTGCTGCATTTGTTTACTATTTTAGTTAGAACCCTTGGGCTAGTAGCATCGTATTTATTTTCCACTAAGGGTGTAACTAAGATAATACTTTAATAATAGTAATGCTGATCATAATGATAATAATGGAAAATCATATATGAATGATTGATTAGGTAATGAGTGCAGTTTCTACTGCGTTTGTGGCTGTTCAAAATAATAAAGAACAAAACTTGAATATTCAAATTAAAGACGTAACAGTTCAAAATAATAATGAAAAAAAAAAACTGGAATGTTCAAATTAAAGACGTTACATCAACCTTATCCTTTTTCTCTCTAACGCCTTCACAGTTTTGAAGTGAAAAGATTGTCCATTGTTTTATTCAGAAACCGGAAAAGGGGGCGTGGCCAAAAAATGCACATGATTGTTAAGGGAAAAAA
>NC_090726.1:182555336-182557836 GCF_036898095.1 Palaemon carinicauda
GCTGTGGCTCTTATATAATGAATATAGCCACTTGCATATCTTAAGTGTTTTTGAAAAAAGAAATATGTTAGTTTTGAGGACCGAAATCAACTCTTAGAATATTGACGTGAAGCAAAATGCTCACCAATATTTGTAATTAAGAACCTTAATTTAATGATTAATTAGGTTAATGTATAGAGAGAGAGAGAGAGAGAGAGAGAGAGAGAGAGAGAGAGAGAGAGAGAGAGAGAGAGCTGCAGTACGACGTGTCAGCAGAGTTCACTTGGCATCAGCTGCGGATTTTGATATCTGTGGTACGAAGAAGTGTGCTGGCGTCGTATCGGCGCTGCCAGGCGTTGAAAGTTCAGGGAGAAGACGTCCTTCAAGTGCAATATTTTCTTCTCTTTTTTTTTTCTTTTGCTCCTGGCTTAGGTGCATCTGTTTATTCATTGTTCAGATGTTTAGTTTTCAACGAGGATTTTCCCTCTTAGCTTTAAGGTATGCTATTGGAATTTGCCTTCTTTTCTAAGCCTTGTTCGAATAATTAGTTGTTGCTGTTGTTGTTTTTGTTTTTTTGTTTTAGGGTTAAGTAGAACTTTTGTTCCACTTGATTTAATCTTACCTCATATATACACACACACACACACACACATATATATATATATATATATATATACAATATATATATATATATATATATATATGTATATATATTCATATATGTCTGTGTGTATAAATGTGTATATGTGCGTGTATTAAATGTGTATATGTGCGTGTATATATGTGCATATATATATATATATATATATATATTATATATGTATATATATGTATATATATTTATATGTATATATATATTTTTATTTATATATATATATACATATACATATTTATATATTTATATATGTATATATATATGTATATATATATATATGTATATATTTATATTAATTGTGTTTTTTTGAACTCAAACATGTGTATATCTATAATATGCAAGTGGGCCTTTTCCCTAAATATAAGAAAATATCTCTCATGCCGTATTATTGTGGTATGCACCCAACTATTGCACCCCAGTTGACCTAGATTCGCACGTGACTGTACACCTTGAAGAAATTTGCTCAGGTACAATTTGTACATATTTGTGCAATCATTACTTTGATTGCAGACAGGGCCCTGCTCGTCTTGCCATGCCGTGACGACCTGCAGTTTAGGATGTTGATAGATGGCGACAACGAAAATCAGTCCGGAATCTCGAAATTACGAGCAGTGCAGCCTCGCCTGGGAGTATTATCTTTTATCATCCATTAAATGTCTCTCCGTTGGACGCTAAGTTGCTAGACATTTCATTGCTTGACATTTATGGGGTCGGTGTCCCTTCTTCACTCCTCTGGTTACGTGTAATGAAATATGGTGGTGTATGTCCGTAGAGTTTACACTCCTCACGGATTTTGAAGGTGAATAATTTGTCCTCGTCGTTTGATACCATGAATAAAGAACAGAGTATATACTAGGAAATATATAATGGTTATTTTATTTTATTGATATACTTTTAGGGGTAGTCTTCTCAGTTTACATATCCGCAATAGATTTTTTAGATAAATAGTGCCCGAAACTGTAATGTGGTGGTGTATGACCGTAGAGTTTACACCTCTTCTTTTTCGCCTTGCGGATTTTGGAGGTGAATAATTTGTGTTCGTATTGTGATGCTATGATTAAGAAAATAGAGTAAATGCGAGGAAATATCTATCGTTATTTTATTTTATAGATATACGTATAGGTAATGAGTAATCTTCTCTGTTTATATATCTGCAAAAGATTTTGAAGATCAATGGAGTTCTCGAGACTGTAATTGAGGTCCGGTTTGATTGCGTGGTCACGCATTCTTTTGGAACACTGGGTACAGTACAAATAATTTGAAATGATTGAGAATTTTTTTTTCTTAGTCTTTGTATTTTCCGTTAGTGATTTTTGCTCATGCAAACAACTTTTCATCAGTATGCCAATACCAGGATAATAAAAGGGCTGACATAAGTCTCTTTTTATAGTTTATATATGAAAGGTCTGTTTTAATGATACTGTTCTTAATATGTTTTTATTCAATTATTCAATACTTCCCTTGCATTTTATTTATTTACTTGTTTCCTTTCCTCACTTCAGGGTTAGTTTTCCCAGTTGGAGCTCTTGTGCTTATAGCACCCTGCCTTTCCAAATAGGGCTATAGCTTAGATGATAATAATAATGATTATCATCATCATCTCCTCCTACGCCTATCGACGCAAAGGCCCTCGGTTAGATCTCGCTAGTCACATCTATTTTTAGCTTTTAAGTCAAAACTTCCAATCATCATCTACTTCACGCTTCATAGTCCTCAGTCATGTAGGCCTGTGTCTTCCAACTCTTCTAGTGCCTTGTGGATCCCAGTTAAAATAATAATAATAATAATAATAATAATAATAATTAACTAATGATAGTTGGGTTCCTGAATACACTTAAATGGAATATTCGGAATAATCACTGGTCA
>NC_090726.1:182562836-182577836 GCF_036898095.1 Palaemon carinicauda
TCTCTCTCTCTCTCTCTCTCTCTCTCTCTCATTTTGTCATTTTGCCATCTTTGCATTTGAAAAACTTCGACTTGCGTTCCTCTGATTAATCCTTAAATGTAGGTTCGCAAAAATGTAGAATTGTTATATCTCTCTCTCTCTCTCTCTCTCTCTCTCTCTCTCTCTCTCTCTCTCTCTCTCTCTCTCTCTCTCTCTCTCCTCGTGGACAGAGAAGGAATTATAATCAATCGATTTATGTAAGAATTGATGTTGCTTTTAAATTTGTTTTTCATCTCGTGTTTTTGTCGATGAAGTCTTGTGCGTGTCCTGTCTCGTTGTTTTCTTTGTTGTTTGTATTTCTGTCATGCATATAAGATGCAATGGATTATTATAGATTTGTTTGCATGTTTTGCTATTTTTTTATTATCACTTCCTGACGTTATTTATATTTGCCTTCTTTTATTTTTTAAGACGTATGATTATTATTATTATTATTATTATTATTATTATTATTATTATTATTATTATTATTATTATTATTACTGATATATATATAAATATATATATATATATATATATATATATATATATATATATATATATATGTATATATATGTATATATATATATATATATATATATATATATATATATATATATATATATATATATAGACAGACCAAACCTCAATGTCCATTAACTTAAAAGCAAGTTTCGGTAAAAAAGAGTACGGTAAGTTGACCCGTAATACTTATAGAAAAGAAGCAGTCATTAGATTAGATCAAAGAATACTTAAGTATTAATGAAAAGTTATCTATCTTCTAAATAACTTTTCAACTTCATAAAGAGACAGTCAGGAAGACTTAATAAGTTTGTCAGTAGTGGAGCACGAAAGACCACCAATATTGGGAATTGTGATATAGTGAGGTATTGGGAACTGTGATCTAGTGATGTATCAGGAACTGTGATGTAGTGAGGTATTGGGAACTGTAATATAGTGAAACACTGGGAACTGTGATATAGTGACATTTCAACTAATTGAAGGTGTTGACGGAAATGGTACGAAATGAGGTACGTGCACGAACGGTTGAATTACTCGAGATATTCCCTGTTGAAGTTAGAGTTTCTGGAAGATGGCCAAGATAAATATAAGCTCACAAGTACTATTTTATGCAATAAATTAAATCAGCACTTGCGAGATTTTGTGAGACAGCGGACGTTTGGACGCATCAATATATTTCATTGCAATCTTATGTTTATTAAAAAGAAATGATAGTGCCATTTGCTTTCAGGTCATCTTAGCTTTATTTTCTTCAATGAATATATACATTTATTGGGTTTATTCACCCCGGTTAGCTGCATGACTTTTATAATCATGATATGAACAACTTGCCTATACATTTTGCTATCAGGTTTTCATATGTAGGAGAGTATCTATGTCTAGGAGATTTTTACATACACGCATGAAACTGAAGAGTAGGCCTATGTGCAAGTAATCAATGAAAGACACAGTAGTGGTAAGATATATATATATATATATATATATATATATATATATACTGTATATATATATATATATATATATATATATATATATATATATATATATATATATATATATATATACTGTATATATATATATATATATATATATATATATATATATATATATGTATATATATGTATAAATATACGTGTATATATATAAATATGTATATATATGTATAAATATATGTGTACATATATATATATATATATATATATATATGTATGTATATATATATATATATATATATATATATATATATATATATATATATATCCTTTCTAAGTGCGGATACCGAAGTTGAAGGAGGAATATGGCAGCGACTGTTGATATATTTTTCTCTAGGCCCAGCCCATATTAATGTTAACGGGTTTATATATATATATATATATATATATATATATATATATATGTGTGTGTGTGTGTGTGTGTGTACATACATACATATATATATATATATATATATATATATATGTACAGACATATGTATGCATATATATATATATATATATATATATATATATATATATATATATATATGTACAGACATATGTATGCATATATATATATATATATATATATATATATATATATATATATATATATAATTTGTATGTGTTTTCATTAAATAATTTAATTTTAATTCAGTTTTGAGGAAATGATTTTTGGTTCAACTGAATCTGGTTTCTTCCTGATACATTCTTGTTGCTTATATATTCTTGATGACAGAATTGAATATTGATATCTTGACCTAGGACTTATTGAGTGCTGGCTATCTGGCGGCAGGTCTTACAGGATTATCCCTAAGCTGATTTAGGAAGGTATTATCCACGATGCGTTCTTTCTATTCTTCCTGAGGCCCATCGGTGACGCAGACACCGCGTAGAAAGTCATTGAGATGAAATTTTCCGTTTTTGGAATTAGAAGAATTGATAGTGTAAGAGATGTGGTGACGTGCAAGACGAGGAAGAAACTTAGCGAAAGAGAAAAGATATATCAGATTATTTTGGTGTGGTTCGACCATGTGGAAAGAATGCACTCCAGTAGTTTAGGGCTGTGATTGCAAACATATTTGCTCCTTGTACCCCTTTAGAATTTTTTCATTGATAAAATGATGAGAAACAATGAAATTGATATCGTGATATATTATTATTATTATTATTATTATTATTATTATTATTATTATTATTATTATTATTATTCAATCTTATTGCTGATTATCTCATGTATTGCACAGTACTGACTATTCTCTCAAATTCAATGTACCCCCCGAAGAGTACAGATATACTCCTGGGTGTACATGTACCCCAGGTTTGGAACCCATAATTTAGTGAAAAGTGTAGAATTGTAAAGAGATATAAGGAGATAGGAGTAGAGGAGGGCCTAGAAGAAATACATTTTCATTATTAGAATGAAGCTCAGTGTATCCAGGAAGTTATAAGTGCGTGAAAGGTTCGATGAATAGAACAGTGTTTCTGGGAGGTTTCGATGTACTGTTGGTTAAGCTGGAGTGTAAAGGGAATACTTGCATTGACGTTTTACTACTTAATACATTCATTCACGATTTCCCGGATAAAAAATCATTTGGACTGTAACCGTGGTGTTTATTTTTCTCTAAGCCCACTCCCTGTTGGTTAAAGAAGCTTAATGTTTAAGTAAGCTTAAATTTTACCAAATACTCTTTTATCAAGAAATTTATTTGGCTTGAAGTGCAATAAAAACTTATTTTCTCCTTTGCTCTGGCTCAGACATTAGGACTTGAATTCACCTTTGTATCCAACAGCTAATTAAACTATATATATATATATATATATATATATATACTGTATATATATATACTATATATATATATATATATATTATATATATATATATATGTACATATATATATATATATACTGTGTATATATACTGTATATTTCATATATATATATATATATATATATTATATTTTATATATATGATATATGTATATACAGGTATTATATTTTATATGTAAGTGTACATTATATATATATATATATATATATATATATATATATATATATGTATATATATATTCATATATATATGCATATATATATATATATATATATATTATATATATATATATATTCTTATATCTTCGAGCTATATTCGGGGAATTAATGCGTGACAAGATTCCATTTAATTTGTGCCAAAGTGTTATTATAGTTTGGTACGTGTGTGTCCTAATCTAGTTCAAGCCAGACTAAAAGTATGAAGCTCATCTTGAGAAAATCAATATCGTAAAGGACATTTGTTTTTTAATGCAGAAATATGCGGAACCTTAATTAAGATCTTACGCACACACATCGTAGTTACTGGCTAAAATACGGGACGGGTGAAGATAGCCCAGTTAATTAACACTGTCTGGCCTAGATATATATCTTCTTTTTCTTCTTCTTCTTCTTCTTCTTCTTCTTTTAATAGCGTGGTTTATTTTTCCCATTCGTATGGGGGTAACACGGTTGCCTTCTTTTGAAGGACTTTGCTTTGGCTTTGGGCCGGACCGTAGCCTTGACTGGCTGCCCTGCCCACCATCGCTAGACCCCGGTATCGTATCTTATTTCTATGTTAAAATCTTTGCAAACTTACCCTTAAATTGGACGAATTATGATAATTTGTGCGACTTGGATCAATTTGCATTACAATTAATGAGTGAAAATAAACCATGCAATGAGAAATTATATATAAGATTTTTAATGAACTTGTATACATTGTTAGGTAATTATGACGTCATTTAAGAATGGAATGTTTCACAAATAGTACACGGAAGACATGAAATTTGGATAATGTAATGAGAATGTTGAAGGAATTAAGCATAAGTTCATTAAGAAATAAATGGAGAGGAAAAACACAGAAAATAATGAATCTTGACGACAAACAGGGTAACAAACACCATTATTAGATATTAATTTACTTGAACTCGGTAGAACAATGAGTATCTAAGTACACAGTAAAGCCCAATTTAGAGGAGAAATAGATAATAATCTACTGGAAACATAAATAGTAAAGGGTATAATAGTGAAATCTGGTTACATGAAGTTCAGAAAAGCAATTTCAACTTGCAGTTTCCTATGGTTAATTGTTTTAAAGAAAAAAAGTAGATTTAATTGAGTTGGAACTTAGTGGCGAGTAAAAGTAGGAGAAGTAAGGAAATAAACATTAACGAGAAATTAATTATTCAAATGAATAATGAAAAAAGTCACATAAGAATTTGATTGAATAACAAAGCTTTTCCTTGGGGTTAAGGTAAGATGTTGAAATTATTAATAAAATATCGAGAAAAAATTTAAAAGGATGATGAAGATTTTTTATATCCGCAGTCAGTCTAGATTCTAGGTAATTCCAATATATGTCTGGCATCTGAAACAGTAGATCTAGATATCCAACCATTTGTTGGCATGACAAAGAGTTTGAACCTCTTCATCAAAGAACATAGCGTACTAAAAAAGGTGGATATGCATGGGATGGATAGCTTTTGGTAAAAAACAAATGAGATTATGAAATGTAAAATGCCAGTTTCTCTGAAAAGAAAATTATCTAATCAGATTGTCTTACCGGTATTCTGTTATGTATGAGAAACATTCCCGAATTATTAAAGCCTAAGAACATAGCCAGATACAATTCAAAGAGTTATGGAGAGAATAATGATGGGAATAACACAAAGCGACAGAAAAAAAAGCAATATTATGAGAATGAAAGATAATTAATGGACATTAAGAATAACAAAATGGGTGCCTAGAGACAATAAAAGAAGCAGAAGTAGTAGAGAAGTCGATGCATTGACGAACTGAGAAAGTTTGCGAGTGTGGACGAGCGTAGAAAGACCATGAACAGCCGCAAGTGGAAGGACATATCTGAGACCTTTGTTCAGCAGGGCAAAGGCCTCAGACATGTTCTTCCACTTGCGTATGATTTATGGTTTTTATATGCCAGTCTATACCCCACATATTTCCTTAGTTCGTCAATCTATCGTCTACTCCTCCTTCCCTGCTTCTTTTACAATTTCTAGGGAACTATTCTGTTATTCTTAATGTCCATCTGTTGTCTGTCATTCTCATTATATGTCTAGCCAACGTCCAATTATTTTTCTTACATGTTGCTAGAATATCCTCTACTGTAGTTTGCTCTCGTATCCATGTTATTCCTTTTCGGTCTCTTACTGTTGTTCTTATCATTATTCTTTCTATAGCTCTTTGAATTGTAACTAGCCTATGTTCTTAGGCTTTATTAAGTCTGGAATGTTTCTCATACATAACTTTATACTGTTAGGACCATCTGATTAAATACTATTCTATTTAGAGAAAATGACACTTTACTTTTCATTATCTCATACTGTTTACCAAATGCTCTCCATCCCATGTAGTTCCAAGTCGGTACTGGATTAATACTAATAATAGCGTTGGTAAGCTTAATGGCAAACTAACTCACGAACATTACTAGAAAAAAAAAACATCCAAACGACTTCATTTGTATTAGTTAATTACTATCATCAGAACAATTCGTCCAAACAACAATTATTTTCAGTAAAGTTTTCAAAATTCCTTTTCCACATCTCATGAAAACCAGGTCAATTTGCCTGGTGATCGTCAGGCTGGGGTTCGAGTCCCTCTCAAACTCGTTAGTTTCTTTGGTCGCTGCAACCTTACCATCCTTTCGAGCTAAGGATGGGGAGGGGGTGTGGTTTGGGGGAGCCTATAGGTCTACCTACCTGCTGAGTCATCAGCAGCCATTGCCTGGCCCTCCTTGGCCCTAGCTTGGGTGGAGAGGGGGCTTGGGTGCTGATATGTACATATGGTCAGTCTCTAGGGCATTGTCCTGCCATTCATAAACCTTTGAAGGTAAGACTTACGGGGAAGCTATTTCTTTCGCATCTTACTGTCACATTTACTGTTAATGTAGAAATTCCCCCACAAATTTGTTTATTCATTTATTCCGATAGAACAGAATTGATAAATGGAACATTTTTTTTTATCTGTTTACAGGTTTTAACGTTTATGCTGATCGTAGTTTTCGGTTATTTATACTTTAACGTTGCCCTCAATCTCATTCTTCAAATATCTTCCCTTTATAAAAAAGAGTATATATATATTTATAGATATATATATATATATATATATATATATATAATATATATATATATATATATATATGTTTATAAATATATATGCATATATATATATTTATATATGTATATATATTTTAAATGTATATATATATATATATATATATATATATATATTATATATATATTGTATATATATGTGTATATATATATATATATATATATATAATATATATATATATATATATATATATTATATATATAGTATATATATGTATGTATATATATACATATATATATATGTGTATATATATATATATATATGTATGTATGCATATATATATATGTATGTATGCATATATATATATATATATATATATATATATCTTTCTGGTCACGCTCAGGTCTCCCCGTCCCTCCTGGGGGGGTGGGGGGATTAGTCATATATTGGCGAGAGGAGGGTCCATGCGTGCATATCTATACGAATATTTAGCCTTCATTTTTTGACTGGTTGCGTACACTAGTAAGGGAATATCCAATTTTGTCCGTAAGATAATGAATCAATATTTAATGTTTTCTTGCGGTCGTTAAATGAGGTCGTTTAAAAAGTTTTGTGTCTAAATCATTATCTCATACCGGTATTCATATCCTTAGATAGATATGCACACACACACACACACACAGAGATTCAACCCTTCCCACCCCTCTCCCTTTCCTAACTACAATCCGGCAGTTTTAGCAATTTGTGGGCGAGTGTGATTTCCGAGTGTACCTCTTGGGGTACACCCTCTCACTAGGGTATGACTACCCCATATCCCCCCTACCCGAGGGAGACGGGGAGAGACCGAGTAGTCATACTTCTGACGACAATGCCGCTGAGCGTAACAGGAATTGTTATATATATATACTCTATATATATATATATATATATTTGTATATATATATAATATATATATATATATATATATATATATATATATATATATATATATATATATTAAAGAAAATATTCTTCAGTGATCATGATGCTAATGATAATGATGCTGATTTGATCTTGCTTTATGTATTATTTCATTATCTCCGAAGTGTTCTTGCTTTCAATTTGGTCGAGGTTCACTGGTCATACTCTCTCTGGTGGGTGTCATTTGTCATTCTCGTGGCCTGTGACGTCAGAGCAGCAACACACTAGCCCGGCGGAACGCAGTTTGTGCTAGTCAAATATTATATTTCGAGCGTTTATTTCGAAGGAGGTGAAGTGTATATTAGCTGTTTATAATGCTAATAATGTTAGAGCAGTTATAATGTTGTTGCTATTCGGGAAATATTTTAATTGTTCATTGTTTCTCTTGTAGTTTATTTATTTCCCTTCCTCGCTGGCCTATTTGCTTTTGTTGGAGCCCTTGGGCTAATGTCATCTTTCTTTTCCAACTAGGGACTAGGGTTGTAGCTTAGCTGCTAATAATAATAATAATAATAATAATAATAATAATAATAATAATAATAATAATACAGTTTTTCTCTAGTTTGCTATTTTAAAGCGTTATACTGTTTATGTTATTTTTATCTATCTCAGTGTATACGTCTGGCATATTTTTCTCTTGCTCAATAAACCAATCCGTGAATGCTTTTAAAACAGATAGATATATAAATTTATTACTTATATAACGTGCATACCTTCATGATAATTGCCCGCGTATCGATTACCAACAACTCTTGAGAAAAGGGTAAAAAATGACTAGGAAGTCTCAGGTCAGCTGCTTAAATAAATAAATAAAAATAAGAAAAAATTCTTTCATGCGGTTCTTGGCAACGAGACGGGTGATGCTAGACGCCACTAGCCGAGTTGATTCATCGCCATCTCTTGTTGGCAAGGAAGGAGCTCTTTTTATTTCTTGACGTTTTTTCATATCTGTGTGAAGAGCGGGGTAGCATTTGGTTTTATGAATGAGTTTAGGACGTTGTGATTATATATGTTTGTGTTAATAAAGTGTTAACAATATAAAAAAAGATATGTAAATAAAATATAAAAGTGTAACAATATAAAAAAAAGATATGTAAATAAAATATAAAAGTGTTCGAAGACAATATAAAAAGTAACAATATATTTATGTAAATAAAATATAAAAGGCCCAACAATATAAACGATAAAAAAATATGTTTATGTAAATAAAGTATAAAAGTGTTGACAATATAAAAAATAACTAGATATTTATATAAATAGAATATCAATAATTAAAAGTACAGTGCTTTCCTTTAATAAATAAGATACCAAACATTGCTAGTAACGTTTTGCAATACAGTTAAGAGTCATTTACCTAACTTAAACTGAGACTAAATCATTATGAATAAAGTCATTCATTGTGTTTTTCTATTTTCTCTTCATTCTGAACGTTGCAGAGAGCAGTTCCATTTCGGTCTGTGGGACATTTTACCCATGGACTGACTTCACAGAATACATTGATGTATTTATACCAGGTATTCGCCTGCCTTTTGTGATTCCTAAGTAACAAGGGAATGTGTCTATTTTCCTTTCTCCAAGTTGTCCTTAACCATTTTTTTTTTAAGAATAAAAGAGAATAAAAGCGTTGGTTGTTGTGGAAATAAAAGAACACGTAATCTTATATCTCAGGGATTCTCAATATCTTTTTTTTCATTTTGTAACCTTTGCATTTTGAAACCTTTGACCTGTGTTCCTTAGATCAAATTTTAAATGTAGAATTGTTATCTCTCTCTCTCTCTCTCTCTCTCTCTCTCTCTCTCTCTCTCTCTCTCTCTCTCTCTCTCTCACCCAAGGTTGGGGGTCCCTGAATTCTTTGTAAATTGCTCCCTTCCTTCCCCTGTGTTCCCCTTCTTGTCATTTGTGTGAGCTACAATTATATCTCCGGGTGCTGTTTTGAATTGAAATATTCACCTTTGGGTCAAAGGTTAATCGTTTTATCTATCTCATAAAAAAATGCAACGTTTTCACTCATACGTTTTTTTCCTCTGCTTTGCAGACGCAGAAGTTCGCCTCTCGACCTTGTCCAAGATCATACCCCCTGAGAGGCAGACCCTGGAGCAACTCGTTCACCTCATCGAGGTAAGTCAGAGGTCATCTCTTCCGTGTTTAGGCTAAGGGGTCACTGGGTCAGGTTTCACGACTGGTTGTCTTGTTCTCGTAATCTTCTAAGACTTTGCTGCGAGTCTATTGCGTGTTTCCTGTTGGAGTGTAAACACAGTAAAGTTTACAGGTTAATTTGCCTGCGTCAATATTTATAAAAATCAATAATTGCATAGAGAGATGCACAAATAATGGAGTGGTTTTTTTTTTAAAGGTGGGCTTAAGCCTTCCAAAATTATGCTGCTTAATTTTTTTTTTCTTTTTTACAATACGCAAAGGATTTGCTAATGAATTTTTATATATTACATTCGCACATGCATATGCATATTTATAAAGCACAGTCATATAAACATAAATACATTTGTAAACATAAAAAGTAAGCTTTTAATTATAGAAAAATAACGTGACAAATGTCTATCATTTATAAAGAATTTTTCATACAGGATAAGCAACGAGAGAAACTCGCTCTTACAATTCACATGTCGGATATACTTTATCATGGCATGAATTAGATGGCTGGATTCAAAGTTCATTATCTGAGCGTTGGTATATTCAGATACGTGGAGCGTAATGTATACCTTGCAGTTAGACGTTGTTTATGGCATGCAGTCAGACAAGTTTGCAGAGCAACGACCGAAATATTACTCGTAATTTCAGCCTTAGTGTATGAATACCTTGGGAACAATTTTCCATGGGAGGATATGACCTTGGCATACATGCATATACACATACATAACATGCATGGATGTGTATATATATATATATATATATATATATGTATATATATATAAATAAATGTATATATATATATATATATATATATATACTGTATATATGCATGTATACTTATATATATTTATATATGTATATATATGCATATATATTATGTTATATATATATTATATATATATATATATATATATATATATATATATATACAATATATATATATATATATGTATATATATACAATATATATATATATATATATATATATATATATATATTTATATATATACAGTATATATATATATATATATATATATATATATATATATATATATATATATATATACTGTATATATGCATGTATACGTATATATATTTATATATGTATATATGCATATATATATATGCATATATATATATATATATATATATATATATATATACAGTATATATATATATATATATATATATATATATATATATATATATATATATATTAGCCAAGAACTATGTGCCCTTGAAGTCACGAATGACGTAACTTTTCTTTGATTAAGTCATGCTCATTGAATTCTATATAGATGTTAGCATCTAATTTCAATATTTCAATGTTTCATTTTCATAGTGCACATGAATTGGTCAACGAGTTTAGTTGTAACTCGTAATGATTCAAATGGATGGGAACATAGAAGGTCGATGCAGTTGGTGGGAAACTTGGTAATTTCTTTTGTTGTTTTGAGATTCAACGATACAATTTTTCCCATATTTTTCTTAGTCTGGGAAATTAATATTGTATTTTTATTTAATTTTATTAAAATGATTGCATATACGTAGTTCTGGCTATGGCTTTACTTGATTTTACATTTTATATAATTTTGCTTAAATTTTAACTACGATTTTATTTTATTTCATTATAATGGGAATTAAAAACCCAAAAGACTCGAAATACATATGGCACAAATTACTAACCGTAATTTTTTTTCATTTAATTGGTCAATAACCTCCAGATCCAACTTCTTTGTTTTGACTCGAATTTCAAGTCATCATCATCACACGAATCCATTTTGTGCAAAAATTGCTAGGAAGCAATTGATTAATTGAATTGATGCTGCATCATATCAAAGGCTGCCAATATACACCACAAACGCTAAAACCGCCTCAAACAAAAGATGTCCATCAAACTACCGCAAGCAACAAGCCACAGTGCGGTTCGTGAAAGCAAAGATGCAGTTGCTAATCTTTTCTTCGCGTGCATCTTTTGTCGTTATCTTCGTGCACTAAGTTTTCTGGGGCAAATCCGGTCTAGTGTTAGCTCTTTTTAATGACCGTTTAGGTGTTTGCATGTATGTTTGTAATAGTCAGAATTTTTCATTATTATTATTATTATTATTATTATTATTATTATTATTATTATTAGTATTAATTTCGATGAGCTTTTTAATATTGTGGAGAATTATTTTTTTATTGGTTATGTACGCTGTTTATAAAACCGTAATCTTAACCGGAATTTCTCCGTAAACATATACAGTTCTTCGTCGTATTTCAATAAAATACAGGCGACCGTAATTTTACCTTACTTTGTTATTATCTTTCACGGGTTGGTGACCGTAATATCACTCCTTTACGTCATATATCCGATTTTAAAAAGGTAAATCCTGGGATAAATGTTGCCAGGTATTTACCGTTTTTTTCTAAATACAAATTTTTGACAGTGTACATTTTAACTCTTGTGGACTTAGTGTGCTCGCGTTCATGGTCATGGTAAAGTTGAAACTTTAAAAATGTATACTAGAGATGATTCGAAACAGAGAGAGAGAGAGAGAGAGAGAGAGAGAGAGAGAGAGAGAGAGAGAGAGAGAGAGAGAGAGAGAGAGAGAGAGAGAGATAGTCTTCCTGTTTTCACTTTATAGACACAGAGGTGTCAAGGTCGTTGATTTAATGTTGAGGAAGCTAAACACTCTAAAAAAACTATAATTCCCACACATGCATTGAAAGGTCAATTGGAAGACCTTTAAAAAAAAAAAAAAAAAAAAAGCTAGCTAGCTGGCTCGATTAATGAAATTTCGGGAGAGACAAGAAAGACAGACAAAAACGAGAACAAAATTCCAAAGTTAAGTAGTGAAAAAAAAAAAAAACTCACAGGACTTTGAAGTCTAATAATGGCTGATTTCAAAATAGCAAATATTACACTGTAGTATGACGGAATAGCTTACGGGCCCAGATAGAACGTGGTGTGAATACAATAATTAATCTTAGTGGGATAGTAGCTGAAATAGTAATTATGAACAGAGAAATAAATTTTCTTCCTGTAGAGGGAAAGAGAAACTGAACTACTGTTAAAAATTTGCCGTAAACAACGATAGAAATTGTGGTGATTATAGTCGTTGGTAGATGGAGATGGTTCGGACATGCTCTTTGCACTTCCCAAGAGAGATTAGTTCACCAAACTATCGACTGGGCTCCACAAGGCGCTAGAAGAGTTGGAAGACCCAGTCCTACATGGCTGAGCACTATGAATCGTGAAGTAGGAGATGATGGATGGAGGCGTATTGATTCAATAGCTCAAGATAGAGACGACTGGCAAAATCTAACTGAGGCCCTTTGCGTCAATAGGCGTAGGAGGAAAAGATGATATACATTTATATATATACACTAATATATAGAATATGTATACACTAGTATATATATAGATATATATATATATATATATATATATATATATATATATATATATATATATATTTATGTATATACACATATATCTATATATATATATATATATATATATATATATATATATATATATATATACATATATATATATATATATATATATATATATATATATATACACACATATGAATATATACACACACACACACACACATATATATATATATATATATATATATATATATATATATATATATATATATATATATATATATGCAAAGATTTTTTACCATACGCCATTATCTCCTTTCGTGTGGTTTCTCAACAATCTTTAGGGGTGAGAATACTAGCTCAACGCCATTTTCCTTGACTCCACTCTCCAGCTTCGCTATCCTTTCTAGTTCCTCTTTCCCTACTTCTGTCCAACCCCTTTTTATATCTGCCTTTCCTCCTTTCTGCTAACTTTGTCTTTTGTTCGCTTCATTTACACCAAATATATTTTCCTTCACTTTGCATCTCGACATATTGCATTCCTTAAATTCTTATTATTAAGCTAGTATTTCATATCGGTTGGTTCAACCTTTTTTTTTCAACATCCACACTTTACAACCATAAAGGAGACTTGGCTCGACATCCCTTTTATACATTCCCATCTTGGCGTCCATAGACATATGAATTTTCTTCTCAATCTTGTAATGTGTTAGGCCGGGAGCACACTAGCGACTCTGTGGCGCCACAAAGCCACAGCATCGTGTGGCGGGGATGTGGTCTCCCATAGGTTTCCATTGTTTTCAAAGCCACGCCACGCCTGTGGCGGTGATGAGCAACAGAGAGCCACAATCGCTTGCCACAGTCGCTAGTTTGCGCGGCAAAACTTGAAAACAATGGAAACCCATGGGAGACCACATCCCCGCCACACGATGCTGTGGCTTTGTGGTGTCACAGAGTCGCTAGTGTGCTCCCGGCCTTAAAGTTTTTAGATAAAAACTCCAAGAAATTGGAAAACAAATAACACTCTATGTGCTCTAGCTTTGCTCTACATATAGGAACCGTTCGGTAGTGCATGTATTTGCTTTTAAGTTTCCAGTTAAAGATAACTAATGTACGCGACCCGTCAAAAATGACGGCTAAATGTTTAGATAGATATGAACACATACACATTCTTACACATGTTCAACCCTTCCCACTCCTCCCACCTTACCCTAGGGTTTGGGAGTTATTCAACTGGCAATGCCATTGGGCGTGACCGGAAAGGTATATAGGCCTATATATATGTATATATATATATATATATATATATATATATATATATATATATATATACATATATATATAATATCTATATATAGGAAATATTTATTTTAATGCTGTCACTTCTTAGAATATTTTATATTTCCTTGTTTCCTTTCCTCGCTGGGCTATTTTCCCTGTTGGGGCCCCTGGGCTTATAGCACCCTGCTCTTCCAACTAGGGTTATAGCTTAGCAAGGAATAATGATAATAATAGATAAATAAATAAATAAATAAGATATATATATATATATATATATATATATATATATATATATATATATATATATATATATATAAGCATTAGTGATTAAGCATACAAGTTTACTTCCTTTCTCAAAGTAACTCTGATTTTTTGTTCCTTTTGGTTCCAGGTTTGTCGAGAGCCATCCATGGTGACAGCTGTGTGTTCTCTTCTCCATGATGCTCTTTCACCCAGTAATAAAGGTAAGATAACGCCATTTAAGTTCTGCCATACGCTCTCTCTCTCTCTCTCTCTCTCTCTCTCTCTCTCTCTCTCCTCTCTCTCTCTCTCTCTCTCTCTCTCTCTCTCTCTCTCTCTCTCTCACTCACACATATATACATATATGTGTGTATGT